>NW_011889416.1:6669-7990 GCF_000151845.1 Pteropus vampyrus | reverse complement strand
TGTTTTGATCATAAATGAATGCTGTATCTTGTTGAAGGCTTTTTCTGCATCTATTGATATAAGCATATGATTCATATTTTTTCACTTGTTTATGTAGTGTATCACATTAATCGATTTGCATATGTTGAACCATCCCTGTGCCCCTGGGATGAAGCCTATTTGATCGTGTTGTATAATCTTTTTAATATGTTGTTGTATTCGGTTCACTAGTTTTTTATTTCGGATTTTTGAATCTGTGTTCATGAGAGATATTGGTCTGTAGTTTTCTTTTTTTGTGTGTTATCCTTCCAGGTTTTGGTATCAAGGTAATATTGGCCTCATAAAATGAGTTGGGAAGTATTGCCTCCTTTTCAATTTTTTTGAAAGAGCTTGAGGAGAATAGGTATTAAATCTTCTTTGAATGTTTGGTAGAAATCACTGATGAAGCCATCTGGTCCTGGAGTTTTAATTTTTGGTAGATTTTTGATGATTGTTTCAATTTCCATACTGCTGATTGGTCTATTTAGATTTTCCAGATCTTCTTGATTCAGTCTAGAAAGATTGTATTTTTCTAAGTATTGGTCCATTTCTTCTAGGTTATATACTTTTTCACACTAGTCTTGCATGATCCTTTGTACTTCTGTGATGTCAGTCATAATTTCCCCTCTTTCATCCTTAATTTTGTTTATTTGTGTCCTTTCTCTTTTTTCTTTAGTGAGTCTAGCCGAGGTTTTGTCAATTTTATTAAGCTTCTCAAAGAACCAGCTCTTTGTTTTATTTATTTTTTCTATTGTTTTTTTGTTTGTTTGTTTGTTTTGTTTTCAATTTCATTTATTTCTGCTCTAATTTTGATGATTTATTTCTGTCTGCTGACTTTAGGCCTCATTTATTCTTCCTTTTCTAGTTTTTGAAGATGAAGTGTTAGGTTGTTTATTTGGGCTCATTATTGTTTTTGGAGATAGGCCTGTAATGATATGAACTTTCCTCTTATGACTGCTTTTGCTGTGTCCTCAAAGTTTTGATATGTTGTACTATCATTATCATTTGTTTCTATGTATCTCTTGATCTCTCTTTTTGTTTCTTCCTTGACCCAGTTATTCTTCAGTAGCATGTTGTTTAATCTCCATGTATTTGTGCTTCTTCCTGATTTCTATTTGTAGTTGGTCTCTAGTTTCAAAGCATTATGATCAGAGAATATGGTTGATATGATTTCCACCCTCATATTTGTTGAGGCTATTTCTGTGTCACAGTATGTGGTCAATTCTTGAGAATGTTCCTTGTGTACTAGAGAAGAATGTATAAGCAGCTATTTTGGAATGGAAGGCTCTGTAAATGTCAATTA
>NW_011889416.1:3419-4606 GCF_000151845.1 Pteropus vampyrus | reverse complement strand
GATTTTTTTCCTGCCATTTCGGTTACTGATGGTCACTGGAATGATGTAAATGTATAATACTTTCTCTACTTATCTAATTTCCAGAAATTCTTCTCCAAAATATTTTAAGTGAGGTGCTAACTTTTCAAAATGCATTCCAATGATATACTTAATAAAAATTAGTGAAGGTGATACTCCAACAACAGTATAGAATGAAAAGACAGAAATTACAGGGAGAAGTTGACAGTGCCAGTGTTGAAATCATTGCTACTATGAGTCTATGTTGATTATCACCCTATTATGCAATTATGTGCGTTCTTCTCTGTCTGCTCTGTGAGACTTTGGCCCCCTGATTAGCCAGACATTTATCTTCATATCTTCATTTTTTAGCACAGCTTTTCTGACTGCCACATAAAGGTACATGGTAACGTGTATTGAATGAATGATTAAGAAACCTGAATAGATGCCTTTTGACAGTCGTTCATTTATTACAACTTATTGAGCACCTATTATGTGTTTGGCATTATGATAATCTCCTGTAATAAGACCCTTCCTTGTCCACAAAGGGCTCACAGTTTAGAGATGATGAGTAAAGGAATAACTGTAAATCCATGACTAAGTGCAGTGGGTAGGTATACATAGGTTATTACCTAACCCACCCTGGAATAGGTGATGCAGAATCTGATATTTTTAATTATAAAGTTTTGCCCTAAGCACTATTATTAAACATTAGATGAATCATTTGTTGCCAATATATTATTGATTTTTTTACCCCTGTGGCAGTCATAAGATTATGCCTTGCAAATTTCTAAGTGTAATTGACCAAGTACATCATCAGCTGTCCTCTGAAATCCAGAGGAGCATGTGGTCCAGAGTATGTTTCCCACCATGTGCTTTCAGACAATGAATGAATGTGGCAGAGATAGTAAGGTGGGCCAAATCCAAGGAGACATGGGACTCTTTGGATGGCAACTTTGGCTTGAGGACTCCCTGATGGTCTTGCCATAACTTCCTATGACCTCATTACAATCTAGGATGCCTCAATCCAAACTCCCTCCCCTTCTCCTTCATTTGTGATCAGTTTGTTTTGTGTTCTGATGGTTCTCCCAGTCTTTTCAACTCCCTCTTCATTTTCTCTCAAATGGGTGTTTTTCCTAATAACATGTTTAATCTTGGATTTTTAATCTTGGATTAAGTCCTTTTTATTT
>NW_011889416.1:0-1218 GCF_000151845.1 Pteropus vampyrus | reverse complement strand
ATTTCTATCTTGAAGAGGTATCTGTACCCTAATGTATATTGCAGCATCATTCTGAGTAACCAATATGGAAACAGCATAAGTATTCCCCAACAGATGAATAGATAAAATATTGTTTCACAGAGAGAGTTTCATGCACTACCACCCTTTATTTTGTGACTTTTCCTGTGAAAATCTTTGAAAACTATATTATAATTTCCACAACTATAGCTTTAAGGGAGACTGGTTTCTCCTGATTTTAGCCTTTGGAACCTGATGAAATTAAGTTGAGGTTTGAAACCAGTATTTGAGTGAGTTCTCCATTGTATCAGATATTTGAGAACACTCTTGGAAACAAAAGAATACATCTTAATTATCTTTTGTACCCCCATGGGGCTTACTTTCATTTTGGAGAAATCTTAGTTGATACTTAATAAATGTTTCCATGACAGATACCACCAACTCAAGCACCTGCCAACTCCTCACATATATGAACTATACTACTTTTCTCCCTTTCCTCAACTTAGTATAATATTAAATTCTGGGCATATAGATGCTCATTAAATTGTCCCTGAGACTCTATAGAAGTTACTGGTGATAGCCAATGCCCTACTCCTTTTGATAATAGATCCAGCTTTGCCTAGCAGATTTGGTGAGGAGTGGGCTTACTATGGTACACGACTGATGATCAGTGGCTCTATCCCCCAGGACTTCCCACTGAGATTTTTGATCCAAATAGATTATTTAAAGGCCATATAACATGGATAAAAGGCATCATTCAAACAACAAAGCAGTTAGCAGACACCCTTTCTTACATATATTATTCAAAATTCACTGGTTAATTGCTTTTGTTTTACTTTGAAAGTCAGTGCTGTGAATAGGGCCATAACACTTTACAAATATCTTTGTATTTCAGTCTGAGTTATTTTTGGGATAATTTTTTTCTTTGAGCATCTGATGTCAATTTTCAGTTAATTGTGGGTATCGTTTAGCAGAGACAAATAGGGGGGCACATTTAGCCTCCTTTGAGCCTGCTTGATGGTTAGTAATTATTACCCACATGTATATGAAAGGTGGTGGTGTGGGATATTGGCAGGAAAATGGAGATAGGGGAAGGTTTGCCTGTAAAATCAGCTCCTTGAAAAGGCTGAAGAACTTAGCTCTGATGTGATCTTGGCTGGCTAAATAGCACTCTGCCCAGAGAAGAAGAATGAATAATGTTGAGGTTTTTTTTTTTTTTTT
>NW_011889415.1:192382-192790 GCF_000151845.1 Pteropus vampyrus | reverse complement strand
AGTTTCAAGCTGCGTCTCAAAGCTAAGCAGCGAGGGCGGGGAGGGGTCGGGGCACTTTGCCGGAGCCCCCCCTCCCGTGGCAAACGGCCCCCTCCTGTCTGGCCCAGGGTGCGATTTCTGCATTTATCGTGATACTCCCGTGACCTCTGCCGAAGGAGGAGCACAGAAGGGGACCCTCGACTGCAGAATCCGGGAGGCGGGGCCCCCCAGAAGGGTCGGCACGGTGCCCTGCTCTGCGAGATCAGAGCGCACGCCACACGGCCGCGGAGGGGGCCTCGGGGACAAGCCTGGCGTGGCAGGGGCCAGGGCTGCTGGCTCCTCTCGGTCACCCCCTCTCTGACGCGGAGAAAGTGGCAAGTGCCGAAGGTGTGGGCTGACCGTGGTCACGGGCGCCGCCCGGTCTGGCCT
>NW_011889415.1:189965-190299 GCF_000151845.1 Pteropus vampyrus | reverse complement strand
GCTGGCCGACAGCCAAACCTCGTTTGTGACACAGTCTTTTTATAGCCCAGTTCCTGGTACATGACACTTGTCACACAATTACACAGGAACTAAACGAGCAGCCACAGCACTGGAGAGAACGAACATCCTGTGACTAAAACGAGGGACAGGCCCAGGGGGAGCGCACTCCGCTGAAGCCGAGCTCGAGCGGGTCAGTCCGAGCTGCAGCCTGTGGGGACTTCCCCAGGGGAGGAGGTGACGGGGTCAGCGCCACGAGGGCCAGGAAGTGGCGTCGCTTTTCCGGTTTCTGCGTGAAAACTGAGACTCAAAAGTAAACACTCGCCGCCGTGGTGCC
>NW_011889415.1:189615-189915 GCF_000151845.1 Pteropus vampyrus | reverse complement strand
GTGGCCTCGTTGACGGGAGTGACGTTGTATCACTGCGTCACCGTGGACCTGAACGTGCCAGGAAATCCTCTGAGCTTCTCTGGTCAGCGCCCTGTCTGTCCCGAGAGGTCCCGACCCCGAGCCCGGCACCTCCCGCAGGCCGGCGGTACCCCCTCTGCCGCGGTGAACGAGGGGGCGGAAGGAGGAGAGGGAGGAGCGGGTCGTCTGACCCTCTGTGACCGAGACTCGGCCTCGCCGCCCTTCGCGGCTGGAGCCTAACGTGCCTGTCACGGCGGGAAGGAGGGGAGGCGGGAGGCGGGA
>NW_011889415.1:189241-189565 GCF_000151845.1 Pteropus vampyrus | reverse complement strand
GAGACGTGAGTGACCACGGCCCCTGCCGTCGCTCGGCCTCCCCTGGCGCACGTGCGGGAGGCCTGAAACACGGCCATCGTTTCTGGGGGGCACTGTCTCCCCATCCGCTCTGCCTGTCACCCAGACAGCCGTCTGTGAGGCCCCGAGCAGGACGGTCACCCGCTGACCACGCGAACGCAGAGTCTGCAGACTCCAGAGTCCCAGCCACAGGGCCGGAGGGGACACGTTTGCAGGCGCGATGGCATCTGCAGGTCCGAGAATGCCACACGACTGAAGGCGTCGGTCCCGCATCAGCCAGGGCCACGTCCATGTGACGCGTGACGC
>NW_011889415.1:188936-189191 GCF_000151845.1 Pteropus vampyrus | reverse complement strand
TCGTCTGACCCTCTGTGACCGAGACTCGGCCTCGCTGCCCTTTGCGGCTGGAGCCTAACGTGCCTGTCACGGCGGGAAGGAGGGGAGGCGGGAGGGGGGAGGCGAAGAAGCAGGTCCGCCGGGCAGCGGGCCGACCGCGTCCCGCGGCCTTCGGCCTCCGCGCCGGCCCCGCGTCTGGCTCCCTTCCCACACACGTGACCAGTTCCGACGGCGCAAACGGACGTGCCCGATGACGCTGCCCGTGCGTGTGTGACG
>NW_011889415.1:187749-188886 GCF_000151845.1 Pteropus vampyrus | reverse complement strand
GAACAGACGCCGACTCAGGCAAACAGCAAAATCGGCACTGAAACCGCCGGGCTCTGCTGCTTCCCTCGAAGTTCCCCGAAGCCCTCGCCCCGAGGCCCAGGCGTCTTCCTGGCGAGGCCGGTGTTGCTCGCGGGACGTCCTCGGCCTTCACGGCGGCTTCTCGAACGCAGATACAACCTCGTCTTGCTTTCCGTCACTAACGTGCCTCGTGGCTGGGTGTCGGGCTAAGCAAAATGTTACGTCAAACGCCTCAAAGTCACTCGCCCGCGGGCGTGAGCGTCTGGTCACGCACAGGCCGCTCTCCCGAGACGGAGCTCTCCCCGCGGGAACGGGCGCCGGAGGGGACGCTGCGTGCCACGGCCCGCATGGAGAAGCAGCATCCCCGTCTGTCTTCTGAAGCATCTAACGGAAATTACTTTTTCAAAATAAACGCGTAACGCGAGGCCGGGCCGCCTCCGCCCTGGAGAGGCTTCGCTCGGTTTCGGCCGGCGGCGTGAGGCCCGCGAGCAAACGCCCCCTCGATGTCCGCGATTCCCCTCCGGCTCCGGTGTGCGCAGGGAACGTTAGGACGGCTGCTCTGCATCGGCCGCACGGTGCGAGCCAAGGAACCCACTCGGGCACCGCATGTCACTGCGAACACGTCCCTGCCCGGCCCGCCGTCCGCCCGGACGGTCCCCCTCCGGCTCACCGCGCCCTCGCTCCGCGGAGCACGGACCCCGCGTCCCAGCAGAACCGGAGCAGGGACGGTGGGATCGCTGTTCGCTGCTGCAGGCTTTACACCGCGCCGGGTCCCTGCGGCCTGTGGACGCCGTGAGCACACTCCCGCGGGGCCCCAGGGCGTTCTGCCCGGTCGCGGCCCCGGCACCTTGGCAGAGGGGCCACTTCCTGGGGGACACGAGAACCGGCTGGAAGCTCACGGGCGAAGGCGTCTCCCAGAGCTCACTGCCGCTGCCTCGCGCTGCCGGACAGTCCAATAGGACGATGGGCCCAGGCCCCCGAGATGGGCGAGGCCGGGCGACCGGGCCGACCAGCTCCCGAGCTGCAGCAGCAGCAGCAGAGGGATGGGCACGGGGGGAGACCGGACCGGCCTCGGCGTCGGGGACTCGCCTGGACCGGCCTCGGCGTCGGGGACTCGCC
>NW_011889415.1:186217-186975 GCF_000151845.1 Pteropus vampyrus | reverse complement strand
TCGTAAGCGAGGGAAGCAGGACTCGGTCTCGCTAGACGCCGCCGACCGCGTTCATGGTGCTCCGTGTGCTGTCTGTCACCCCCGCGTCACAGCGCGTGACAATCGCGACTCCGTTTCCTTTTAAAATGAGTTTAAGGTAAACAGCGGCACGTGGCTTTGAAGGGAAATGCTGAGTTTTAACAAAGCGGGTGACGCCGACACACAGAACTGAGCAGGAGGCATGTGACTCAGTTCGAGAGACGCGGTTAAACTCGCTGACGGGCACGTGCTCCGATCCCCGCAGCCCCGTCAGCCAGCGCTCGGAGACGGGTGCTCCTAGGCTTCGAAGGCCGGCGACCCCCTGCCCCCTGGGGATCGGGCTGGACCCGCCGACTCCGAATGACAGGGGGCCAGTAACGGTCCCCCCCTTACATCCCCACTGCCCTGGGTTTCAAGACCGTGTAGAACTCGGACCAATTATGACAAAACGCCAGAACGCGCGAGCTGAACATCCATAACGTTCCGATTACAGCACAGACAACGAACGCTGGACACGGGCTCCCCCCGCAAACGAGCTAAGGAGGAAGCAGCCTTTCAACAAAACACAGCGTCCGCAGCCCGTTCCATGTGAGGCGGAGGACGCACGTTCTCTGAAATCTGAAAACTGGCAGGTGAGACTGTACAGTTCACGTAACGTGTCCAGAAAACTGACCTAAATCCCTGTGAATAGGTGTCATTAAGTCACTTGTCCATCAAAGATGCCCTTGGCCCCACCTTCC
>NW_011889415.1:180429-186167 GCF_000151845.1 Pteropus vampyrus | reverse complement strand
CAGCTTTTCAAAACTTTGTAAAAGCAAGTGGCACCTCATGGAAGGTGGGTTCCCCGATTTGGGGCCTGAGACGCCACATTTACCTTTCGCCTCTGAAATCCCTTAACGCGGATGGAATCGTTTTCTCGGTGGGCTGCGGCCTGGGGAAGCCCCCGCTCCTCGGCCGCCCACGCGTCTGGGGCAGAGGTGCCAGGAGCAGGAGGCGGGGGGAGCCGGGGCAGACGCCGGTGCGGGCGTCTGGGGGACGTGGGGACAGGGCTCGGGGACACGGATCCTCCCCGACCACCTGACCACACCTGGACGATGGTCGGCTTGGGCCTAACGCCGCCACCATCGGTGAAGGAACTTCATCTATGCGCAGCCCGAAGACGGGCGAACGGGCCTTGCACTGACGCGCTTTGAGGCCTGGGCACGGCCGCTACCCCTCACCCGGACCTGGACGGGGACCGGACCCGACGGCCGGCAGCAGACGGGCCTGCAGCACCGGCCCTGACCTCACGTGCGTCCACTCGTAAGCGAGGGAAGCAGGACTCGGTCTCGCTAGACGCCGCCGACCGCGTTCATGGTGCTCCGTGTGCTGTCTGTCACCCCCGCGTCACAGCGCATGACGATCGCGACTCCGTTTCCTTTTAAAACGAGTTTAGGGTAAACAGTGGCACGTGGCTTTGAAGGGAAATGCTGAGTTTTAACAAAGCGGGTGACGCCGACACGCAGAACAGAGCAGGACGCATGTGACTCGGTTCGAGAGACGCGGTTAAACTCGCTGACAGGCACGTGCTCCGATCCCCGCAGCCCCGTCAGCCAGCGCTCGGAGACGGGTGCTCCTAGGCTTCGAAGGCCGGCGACCCCTGCCCCCTGGGGATCGGGCTGGACCCGCCGACTCCAAATGACAGGGGGCCAGTAACGGTCCCCCCCTTACATCCCCACTGCCCTAGGTTTCAAGACCGTGTAGAACTCGGACCAATTATGACAAAAGACCAGGACGCGCGAGCTGAACGTTCCGATTACAGCACAGACAACGAACGCTGGACATGGGCTCCCCCAGCAAACGAGCTACGGAGGAAGCAGCCTTTCGACAAAACACAGCGTCTGCAGCCCGTTCCCTGTGAGGCAGAGGACGCACGTTCTCTGAAATCTGAAAACTGGCAGGTGAGACTGTATGGTTCACGTAACGTGTCCAGAAAACTGACCTAAATCCCTGTGAATAGGTGTCATTAAGTCACTTGTCCATCAAAGATGCCCTTGGCCCCACCTTCCAGAATGATCTCTGCCCAAGGACCCTCCCTCCCTTTCTTACGAAGGAGAAGCAAACGTCACTAAACACGGATTATCCTCAAAAAGCTCAGCGCTTCGTCCGGGTTCTCTCGGGCCTTTGATGAGTGACTCACACGACGAAGGGGACGTGTCTCGAGCTACGAGCGTGACGTCACCGGGTGCTTACGCGTCAGGCACAGACCCTCACTCAGGTGCACGTACAAGTTCAGAGCCACACGTGCACATATTTTTACGAGTTCTTAACTAAGCACCCTAAAAAGCCTAATTTGTCAAAACACGGTAAATTGAAGAGCCACGGGTAACGAGTTACCGTGTGGTCAGACCCGGGACGCGGTGCGACACCGTGGTTAGTTAGGGTGACATTTCTCCGACAGTGACCCCGCCGCCCTCGGCGTGTAAGGTCCCACGGCGCCGTCCGCCTCGGCCGCTCCGGGCTGCAGGGGGAGCCGCGTGCCGAGACGCCGATGCGGAGCCGCCGCCACCGCCCTCCCCTCCAGCTTCCAAACGCGCCTCCAAATCCCCGAAGAAAACGCAGGTGTTGCCCCCACGACCGAGCTTTCGATAAAAACGTGACGAGATCTTCCTCCTTGCTCGGTTCCCGCATCTCCAGCGACTCCACTCCATGTCCGCTCACGCGTTACTCTCCTCAGCCAAGTTCCTACGAGCAGCGACTCAAAAACCGACACTTCAGACAACGATGCGAAGCCTCAGAAACCCAGCAACAGGCCTGCGCTGAATCACGATCCTCTGCCCGCGAGCGCTGCCGGCTCCACTCGAGCTGGAGCTCGGCGGGAGCACGGGCCGGGTTCGGTGTGCACGGCAATCCCCGTGGAGGCCAGCGCAGGGGCCGCTGCTTCCCGCCGGGCGGGCGGGCGGATGGACGGACGAGCTCGTCCAGGCGGGCGCACGATCGCTGAGGGTCCTATTTCCATCTTCACAGCTCACTGTAGTTTTTCGACTTTTCTACATCGGCGCGTTGCGTTCGCCTCGAGATATGGAAACGTGACCCTAAAAATAAATGCAACTCGCAATCTTAAGGGAAGATTTTGTTAAAGAAATAGAAACTGCAGAATTCTACGAGCGCGCCGACATCCGCCACGAGTCAGCGTGACGCGCAAACTGCTCTCCGTGGCACCGCACAGGCCTCGCTCCACCGCGTTTAGCTCAGGGCGCCGCACGTGCGCCGAGTCCGCACGTCATTCGCACGGAGACGTAAATTACGAAAGGGTCCTGACCGATCAGTGACCACGACTTACGTGGCCTCCGGAAGTGACAGGTCCTTCCCAGGCCGGATTCGGGAAGCCTGAAGTCTACGGCACATAAAACGCTCCACTCGCAACTCATCTGGGCTGACGAGGCTGCGCCCGGAGCCCCGGCCCCATCCACGACCCAGAGCCAGCCCCGGCCAGCGGTCGGCGGGGCCACCTCCCCGGCCTTCGGACACGCGCGTCACTTTCTGCACGCTCCCTGTGACGCACGTGACGGTGTCCATGCTCCACAGACGAACACAACGCTCGGACGTGGTCGGGGGCTTATCCGAGGGCGTGGAGCTGCCCAGTGCAGAGCCGGACGCCCATCTGGCCAGACGGAGTGCCCGTCACGCGCAGCCGCTCTGCACATGGCGCTTTGTCACGGCCCTCGTGCCGCAGCCTCCCCCGGCACGTGGGAGGCACACGGGCCGTCTCCCGAGCCTCGGCCCACACACTGCCGCCCACGCACCTGTCCCCGTCTGCTAGGGGCTCACGACAGCACGGCCACGAGCAAGAGGCCACGCGATGCAGCACGTCTCCCTCCCGAGCTTTAAATGGCCACCGAGTCATCTGGGGACAGGAGCTGCGTGCGTGGACGCGAGTGGAAACAAATGTCCTGTGACAGCCGCTCTAGGAGGAGGGGCGCTGTCTTCTTCGGTGAGTCAGCATCGACCTTGCTGCGCCCACGTTTCTCCACGCAAATGAAACTGAGTGCATCTCGTCACTTGCAGACGGACGGGAGGGTCCCCGGGAGGCGAAGGGCAGCAGGGACACCACGGGCGCAGAGGCCGTGCCCGCCCCAGCCCTAGAGCTGCCAGGCGAGTCACCGGGACCCGCGGGAAGGGGGGTCGGGGTGAGGGAGCCGCCCAGGGGACCCACACACTCTGGCGGCAGCGGCCATCAGGGCAGACAGATGGGCGCCGTCTCCCAAGGACCCAGTGGACTCGGCATGGGGCGGCGGGCTCCGTGCCAGCGGCCTCCCCGCCGGGCCCAGCAGCCACTGGCCATCGTCAGCAGGGGGGGCCGCTGCAGCCTCTCCCAGGAGCCCCGTTCCCAGGGATGGTGGCCCGAAGCCCCCATCAGCCCTGAGCCCCCATCGGCCCTGAGTCCTCGCCGGCCCCACGGCCTCATCGCAGGCCCAGTCTGTGGTTTCGGAACACATGCCCCGTCTGTGGTTTCAGCCGGACCCCGAATGCGCCCCCCGAACTCGGTGAGCACACACGCGCCTCAGGAAAACAAAAACTTGGTGAGAGAGCAGTCACAGAAAATGTATCCTCCTCCCAAAAATAGACAGACAGCGAGGCCGCATCCACACCCCGGGAGAGCACACTTGCCCTAGCACGTCCTGCCGGGGACTGAGGACTGAGCCGGGACACGGGGCCGACGCTGAACCCACTACGAAGCTCTCCGAGGACAGATCCACAAAGGCCCAAGGGACAAAGAGTCAGCAACGTCCTTGCAACGAGCGCGGGCTGCAGCCTCCCGCGGCCGGGGTCCTGGGGGACCGCACCGCCCTGCACACGCGTGTCCGAGGGACACGGGGAAGCGACACCCGCCCGTCCCCGCGGAAGCCCCCTCCGCCCGTCTCGGGGCCAGAGGCCCTGCACGCCGCCCCCTGGCTTGTGAACGGGCCAGGAAGACACCGAAGCGGACGCCACTCAGTCAGGCCCGGAAGACGAGCATCGCAGGGCGTGTGGGCTTCGTCCGGTTTCCTGACCCGCGTCACGGCCACCGGCCTGGGGGGCCCGCAGAGTCGCGCTTCATTTTTCCCTCCTACGAGACCCGACAAGTCCAGCTGCGTTTTCGTCCGTTAAACATGTGACCAGACAGGCCGAAAACAAACACCAGCACAAACCACCACTGCCCGACTTTGCGTCGAGGGCCCAGTGAGGAGGCGAGAGCGTCCTCCGCCGAGGGAAACGCGGGCGCCTCGACGTGCGTGCGAACGTCCCGGGGGCAGGCCTTCGCCCGCACGCCCCAGGCAGCCAGCCCTCCCAGTGACAGAGGACAGGAGGACGGCCCCGCGGAGCACAGGACGGCCGTGGGGACACGAGGTGTGCACGCTGGGACATCGGTGACCGCAGAGCTGACAGCGCTCTCCCCGGAGCCCGGGCGGGGCGGCCACCAGCTCACAGGGGTTTCTGCACCATGTGACACGCCGGCTCACGGGACAGAGCACACGACGCCGAGCGCCCAGCATGATCTCAGTGCTCCGGGCCGGCGTCTCTGTGTGTCACGACCACGCTGACGCTGGACACCGCGGCCACTGGCGCCCGCCCGTCCCACGCGGCCACCACGCCGCGTCCACCCTTCTGCCCAGCACACGCCTTGCCGACACGCTGGCCGAGGTGGGGGCCCCGGGGACAGACAGGCGGCCGCACGTACCTCGACGATCCGGTCGTGCACCTGCAGGCCCCCATCCCTGGCTGCCGGCCCGCCGTCCGCGACCCTGGACACGAAGATGCCCGCGCCGGACGGTCCATCCTGTGGAGAGAGGACACACGCGTGAGCATCGCCTGCACCGGCCCCGGGACCGGCTCACGCGCAGTGCGGCCGCGACCCCCTTCAGCCCCGGCCTGAGAGCGCGGGGTCAGAGGGCACCGCCGGATTCTCCTCGGAGCTGCCACGTCCTCCCCACGCGGTTTCGTGAGACGCAACAGCTTTTTCATCATTTCGGAAACGCTCCTAATTCCCTAACGCTTAGCGGCTTCCCCACGTCGGATGATCTGGAGGTGCAAACAACTGCTTTAGCTCCGCCCCGATTTGCATCAGGAAAGTGGCCGCCACCAGGCCAAACCTGACCGCCCTGGCCTCACTGTCCGCAGACCACGCAGCTCTGGGTGTCTGGACCGGAACGTTCTGGGAAGAGGACGGCTCGCTGCTCACACCCTTTTTTCTAAACCTAAAAGCTCCAGCAGCTCATAGGAAGCCTCGCGGCTCGGGTGGGACCACCCCTCCCACGGATGGCTGGGTTCTCTCCGGGCGCGTGTTACGTCCCAGTGATCGACAGACGCAATTGCAAATTAAACAGCACAGCGCGTGTCTTTTCCAAACAAACCATTAGAATGGCAAGCTCAGGATGTGCCGCGGGGCCATCGCAACAGCGGTCACCACTGCAAACTCACGAAAACCCCGTTCGTTAAACAACAAAACTGCGAAACATCTTCCTCTTTAAGCAGCAGTAAAACCCCGTGTTCCGCAGAGGACGGGGCC
>NW_011889415.1:175986-178934 GCF_000151845.1 Pteropus vampyrus | reverse complement strand
TCCCGCCCTGCTCAGCGACGCCGGCAGGGTCCCTGCCCCCTGGAACCCACACGTGCCACCGTCCCCACATGAGCCACCGCCCTCCGGCCTGTAACCCGGATTTTCTTGTTTTCTGCCTGATGTCCCAGCAGGACAAACTCAGCGGCCACAGACCCAGTGTCCGGGGCCTCCAGCATGTCCCCCAGCCCGAGCAGACAGCTCTGGTCGACAGTCTTTGTCAAATCAGCCGCTTAGGTCTCCGGTCCCTGCCTTTGACTAGTTCCCTTTAAGGCTGATAACGAGGAAACAGCGAAATGAACGCGTGATGGATGATTGACAGCACCCAGGCAACAGGTGACCCCGCTGGAGAGCGGACAGCCGGACCCCACCCCCTGCCCCTCCCCACAGCCCGTCACAGACGTGGTCCTCGCAGGTCAGGGCCAGGTCTGACCTGGGCGTCCTCTCCGGAGGACGGGCTGAGATGGGCAGGGGGACGAGGGGCTGCGGTCGGGGGAAGGGGAAAGGGCACCCCAATGCGGGCGCCGTCCGACTGCGGGGAGCGGGCGTGTGCCCGGGTCTGTGTCGCGGGGACAATGCTGTGCTGGGAGACACGGCCACATGGCCGTGCGGGTGACAGTGTGGAGTGGGGGGGCCCAGGAGCCCCACCCGACCCGGCCCTCTCCCGGCTGCGTTAGGCCGAGGACACCCGTCGGCGGGACATACCGCACACGGCTGGCCGCCCACGATGTTGAAGCCCAGGGAGCCGGAGTCGCGGTGCAGGACGAGGGTCAGGCTTCTGGTCTCTTCGCCCTGGAGGGAACAGACGGTCAGATTTATTCACGGAGAACACAGGGCAGGAACCTCCCTTCTGGCTAAGAGGACTCACGGTCGCCCAGCGGACCAGTGACATTCTACGCCTCGTGGGACGTTTAACCAGGGGGCCTGGGCCCGGCTGAAACGCAGCCCTGCGGCCAGGTCACAGGCCGGTCTGGACGCTCTCCCACCCGGGAGTGACCACGCACGGCCACTGAGCACCTGCCACCGGCGACGCAGGCGCTTCTGCCTGTGCACGGCGGTGAGCGTGGGCTGTGCACACGGCTACCCCGACAGCAGCATTCCCGTTAGGTCACCGATGGCTCAGACTGCCGTGCCGCGGAGGCGTGAGTGCACGTACGGCGTGCCAGCAGCCACTTGCGCTCGGGAGGCAGGGGACAGGGCGTGGGCCATCAGACACAACCACAGGGGGCAGGGAAAAAACTCTGCCCCTGCTGTGAGGGGCCAGGCACCTCTCAGGGTGGCATGCCATGTCCCAGGAGACGCGGGGCTGTCTGACCAAGAACACTGGGTGGATCACGTCAGCCCCATGATGTCACACAAGGGGAGGGGCCCAGGCAGGCTGCACAGCACGCAGCCCACCGGCCGAGGGTGCAAGAGTCTGGGCTGCCAGGTGAACGCGCAGGTCAGCAGCTGACGAGCGAGATGGACCCAGCTGGGCACTGCCTGACGCCCGATGTGGGTCCCCACTGGTGATGTGACACCTGCTGCCCGATGTGAGCCCCCACTGGTGGACGTTCCCGGCACTATTCCTAGTCTGAAAGGCACGTCCTGCGTGCAGACTCCAAGGTCGCGCCTGCCCTGCTCACGGTTCCGTGTGACCCTGGTGGCGTTCGAACGCGTCACTTAAAAGTGAAACAGTTCATTATAAGTGTCCCTAAAGACACCGACTGCTCGTCATAGAGACTCTGCTCTGACATCCGCTTCCTGGTCCCACTTCGCCTTCTCCTTTCCCTGGGTAAAGGGGGCCTCAGTGTCCCGGTGAAGCTGCCTGCTCAGGACGGCGTGCCGAGGACACACGCACACGCACACGCACACACGCACATATGCTCACTCGTACACATCCTACACATGTGCACATGCACGCACACACACATGTTCACACATGCGCACTCACACACGCGCACTCACACACGCACACATGAGCACACACACGCTCACACATGAGCACACACACACTCACACATGAGCACACACATGAGCACACGCACGCATGAGCACACACACGCACACACTCACACATGAGCACACATGAGCACACACGAGCACACACACGCACGCATGAGCACACACGCATGCACACGCTCACACGCACACACGCACGCACACGCTCACACATGCGCACACAGACTGGTGGCTCCACGTGCAGAGCCTTCCCCGTGCTCTGCCGTCTCGTAACCACCGCCACGTCTCTGTGACACACGGCAGGACTCGAAGTATTCTGAAAAAGTTCACGTAAGCTCGAGCACCAATTACTAAAACCCTATGGAAACAGCACGACAACCTGGCGTTAGAGAAAAACGATTTTTGGCGACTGGACCAGGCGTCCTATCAGAAAGCTGCCAAGTGCTCGTTCCTGCCGGGTCACTTACTCCACACGTGCCTCTTCTGACGTAAAGAGAAGGGTGTCCCCCACCGGCCTACGGCACGCGGAGACGCGCAGCCCCCACAGGGCCAGCCTCGCGAGCTGCGACAGTCCACGCTCAGCTGACCTAAAGCTTTGAAGTGGAAACAGGATGAGGCACAAACCGAAATGGTTTGTGTCTTTCCTGGGGAGTCCACAGCCCACTTTGCCGTCCGGGAGGAAAACCCTGGAAAAGCACAGGACCTGAGTGAGTTGCCGCGCGTGCCTCAGCGTTCCGGCTTCCGCGAGTGACCAAGGACAGAGGCCGCACAGTTAGCGGCAGCCAGGGCCAACGGGTGAAGCCGGACGGACTCCGACGGTGCCCGGAGGGCGCAGCGCCACAGCAGGGTGCACGCGGCCCCAGCAGACTGCGCCCGCGACCTGTTCTCTTAAAAGTGAAAGAGAAACCAAGACGCCTTTACGTCGCGTTAACAGCGAGGACAGCTGCCTTCACCGGCTGCTTGTTTACCTCGCGTATGTCGGTGCCACTACGTCTTAAATCCAGCCAGCC
>NW_011889415.1:167453-175936 GCF_000151845.1 Pteropus vampyrus | reverse complement strand
GCACTATTCCTAGTCTGAAAGGCACGTCCTGCGTGCAGACTCCAAGGTCGCGCCTGCCCTGCTCACGGTTCCGTGTGACCCTGGTGGCGTTCGAACGCGTCACTTAAAAGTGAAACAGTTCATTATAAGTGTCCCTAAAGACACCGACTGCTCGTCATAGAGACTCTGCTCTGACATCCGCTTCCTGGTCCCACTTCGCCTTCTCCTTTCCCTGGGTAAAGGGGGCCTCAGTGTCCCGGTGAAGCTGCCTGCTCAGGACGGCGTGCCGAGGACACACGCACACGCACACGCACACACGCACATATGCTCACTCGTACACATCCTACACATGTGCACATGCACGCACACACACATGTTCACACATGCGCACTCACACACGCGCACTCACACACGCACACATGAGCACACACACGCTCACACATGAGCACACACACACTCACACATGAGCACACACATGAGCACACGCACGCATGAGCACACACACGCACACACTCACACATGAGCACACATGAGCACACACGAGCACACACACGCACGCATGAGCACACACGCATGCACACGCTCACACGCACACACGCACGCACACGCTCACACATGCGCACACAGACTGGTGGCTCCACGTGCAGAGCCTTCCCCGTGCTCTGCCGTCTCGTAACCACCGCCACGTCTCTGTGACACACGGCAGGACTCGAAGTATTCTGAAAAAGTTCACGTAAGCTCGAGCACCAATTACTAAAACCCTATGGAAACAGCACGACAACCTGGCGTTAGAGAAAAACGATTTTTGGCGACTGGACCAGGCGTCCTATCAGAAAGCTGCCAAGTGCTCGTTCCTGCCGGGTCACTTACTCCACACGTGCCTCTTCTGACGTAAAGAGAAGGGTGTCCCCCACCGGCCTACGGCACGCGGAGACGCGCAGCCCCCACAGGGCCAGCCTCGCGAGCTGCGACAGTCCACGCTCAGCTGACCTAAAGCTTTGAAGTGGAAACAGGATGAGGCACAAACCGAAATGGTTTGTGTCTTTCCTGGGGAGTCCACAGCCCACTTTGCCGTCCGGGAGGAAAACCCTGGAAAAGCACGGGACCTGAGTGAGTTGCCGCGCGTGCCTCAGCGTTCCGGCTTCCGCGAGTGACCAAGGACAGAGGCCGCACAGTTAGCAGCAGCCAGGGCCCGAGGGGCGAAGCCGGACGGACTCCGACGGTGCCCGGAGGGCGCAGCGCCACAGCAGGGTGCACGCGGCCCCAGCAGACTGCGCCCGCGACCTGTTCTCTTAAAAGTGAAAGAGAAACCAAGACGCCTTTACGTCGCGTTAACAGCGAGGACAGCTGCCTTCACCGGCTGCTTGTTTACCTCGCGTATGTCGGTGCCACTACGTCTTAAATCCAGCCAGCCTGGCGGCTGGCACCCCTGCCGCCCGCACGGCACGGGCGGGGACTGTGGGACAACGACCGGGAGGCGCCCGTGTCTGCGAGGCCTCGCGGGGCTCGGGCCTGCTCTCTAACCCGATTCCTCTCCTGCACGACCTCCGCGTGCTGGGAGATGCCGAGCGCGCGTGCGGGCCGGCGACATCTCAGCCCTCCGGACCGTTCAGCTGCTGGAGCTCCGAAAAGCCCCCAGAGGAACTCGTGCAGGACGGCAGCCGAGCTCCCCGCCGCAGCGGACTCCAGACTGTTCACTGAACTAACCGCCTGCCCCGAACGCCCGGTCCCAGGTGGGCCGACCCCGCCCCTCGGCGGACGAGCAAGACGAGGCCCGGGCACGGGCTCCTCGGCCGAGCAAAGACCGTCTGGGACAATGGAGGTGACCGTCTACACGTCCCGCCAGATGCAGCCGCTGGGAGCACAGAAGGGCATCCTCGTGTTCCACGGGGCCGGGGCCGGGGCCAGGCTGCCGTCCGGCGCGGTGACGCCTCGCTCCGGCGGCTCTGCCTTCCGCGGGGCTCGTCCCCCGCGGTGCAGCAACGGGAGCCGCGGGGGGGCTAGGAGGGGGGGACCGGGGATGGGGCTGCGCCCAGGCCGGACTCCGTCTTCGTCCCAGAGACAGCCGGACCTGCGTTCTCCACCCCGGCCCGGGCCTGGCTCCCGGGCCTTCCCGCACCCCGTGCTGAACCCGCGTGCCGCTCAGTTTAACTCCTAACTCTTCAGAGGAGACGCCGACAGGCTGAAACGCTAGACTTGACGCTCACGTCGGTGCTGGCGTCAGTCCTGCCACCACCGGGCCCGTTCCCGGGCTGCAGGACAGTCTTCTCCATGGTTCTCAGCCACGTCCACCCACGGGAGACGTGCGGGCAGGCCGGGCACGCACCGTCACTGGGCCAGACGGGACACTCACAGTGGCAGCTCTCGCCTAACGGAACGCCGACCCGACACTGGCCCCACTGGGCAGCTAGCAGCCCACGAGCGAAACGCCCTGTGTGGCCTGACACAGAGCAGAGGGGACGCGCCCCACTCCACGCGGACAGCTGGCCGACTGGCACGGCTGCACGGCGGCCGCTCCCGCTGAAGGTGACGCGGCTGCACAGCGCGACAGCCAGGACGGGCCTGGTCCCCAGTCCCCGCCACCCGTGCCCCCTGTGGCCTGTGGGTGGTTCCTGCACCGTCCCGAAGCCCTGGCCTCGCGAGACTGAGCTTTCGTGGAAAAACGTCTCGAAGGACCAGACGTGAAGTGAGCTCTGCCGTCAGAGTCACAGGTGAGGCTTCTGTGGACAACGCGGCCATCGCGGCAAGGTCCGGGAGTGTCACTGTGCCTGAGGAGTGTCACACGGGAGTTGTGTCCCCACGGGAACTGGGACCTGAGGCCAGTTTACCACCCGCGGGCGGGGGCGGCACTGGCGTTGGGGGCAGGGCAGGGCATAGCTGGGTGCCGAGGTCCCAGGCTCTGCACCCCACCATCCAAGCGACAGACAGTGTCCGATCCCGAACGAACCCCGGCAGGCACGGTGGGGAGAGCGGGGCCAGCCTCACGCCGACGGCGTCTGGCGTCTGGCGAGGCTGAGTCCACAAACACGTTTCTCTTTTCTCCAGGTCTGGGGAAGGAGGCACGTCCTCGGAGGGCGGCCACGGGGCACGAGGAGGCAGAGCCAGACACGCGACGTCTGCAGACAGCGCTCGCCCACAGGCCGCCAGGGTTTTGAAAAATAACGTAAGAGAAACGAGTACAGGCTTCCGGGGGTCCCCGGCCAGAGCGTGCGTCAGCCTGACGGCCATTTACCCCGACAGTCCAGGGCAGGAGCCCAGAGGCCAGGCTGTCGGAGCAGCCGAGGCTCAGCGTGAACTGACCTGGAGGGGCCACAGCCCCGGGTCCCCGGCAAGGCTGCAGGGCACCTCGCAGCCCGGGCACGACTCCAGGGCTGACCTCTGGGCCCGACCTCACCGCTGCGTCACGGTCACCGCTGCCGGGACAAAGCTCATCCCAGCCCTTCGCGGATGGGGAGCTACCACGGGGCTGGCCCCACGCAGGCTGCACGGCGTCGCTGGCCGGGGCCACCCGTCCACACGGAGACAAGAGGGACACGCGGTCCCCTCGGTGGTTCCCTTACGAGGTGACGCGCGCCACGCCGGGTCTGTCTGTCGGTCAGACCCATGGGAACGCCCCTGGGGGCTCAGCTGAAGCCCAGGGAAGGGGTGGGTGGGCACAGCAGTGGGCTTGAGCCTCGGTTCCACGGGCACGGCGGGCACCGCACAGCTTCATCCACGGGGCCTGCCGCAGGCCGTCCGTGCCGCGTCCAGGAATGTGAGGGCGAAGCCACAAGCAGATGGTGCGTTTCCTCCCGACCACAGCTGCTCTGAGCCGTGAGACGGGGTCCGCTGTGGCCGCTGCCCGCCCGGGACCCGTGCTTCCTCCGCGGTCTGTCCGCCCCTCCCCCACAGCAGCCCCCGGAGGCCGAGCGGTGCCCGGGCCTCACAGCAGCCCCATGACGCTGGGGACGGCGGGTGGGGCGGGCGGGCTCCACCACTGGCGCCAGAGGCCACCAGACCGACCGTGATGAGCCAAAGGGCATGGGGAATGTTCGACCTGTCGCGTGTTCCCACCTGGAGGGCAGGGGGTGGTGGGGACCGCCCCCCAGGGGCTTGCTGAGTGCCGGCACCTCCAGCTGGACAGTCCCAAAGCCCGCCTGAGACTTCAGGGGGGTGGGGACGCTGTACCCCAGGAAATGCGTCTCCTGTTTGGTAACAGCACGAGCTGCAGTCGGGGGTGGGTTCCGGTCCCAGCTCCCACCTGGTTCTGGGTGACGTCCAGCCCTAACCCCGCTGTCCCCTGATGCCTTCTGACCTGCCCCTCTCGGTCCGCCTATGGAGAAGGCGGAGCCGCCGGCACGTAGGGTCCACAGCGCCGCCTGTGGCAGCCGGCGAACACCACCCCTCAGCCTGCGTTAGGAGTGGACTCGCACGCATCAGTGTGTCTGCGAGGAGGCCAGGCCCCTTCTGAGCCCAGGACACTCACAATGGGCCTGGACAGAACGCCCAGGCAAGCTGCACAGCGTGACCACGAGGTCCAGGCCCCCCCGGTGCCAAATCCGCCACCAGACCCTCGTTTCCCTCGTAAGTGCTGAACGGGAGTGGACGTGGAGCCCAGAGCTCTGCGGCAGGACGGGCTGCCCCGTGAGACGCTCAGGGACGGTGACTTGCTGCCACGCCCCACGAATAAGCCTGCTGACCAAGGACGCGCGCTGGACACAGCGCTGGGCGTCGGCGACGGCTCTGACACGGCTGCCTGTCAGGCGCGGGGACCTCCAGCAGAGTCCTCTGCGGGTGTCATTCAGTGCCACCTGGGTGGGGGCAGTGGAACAGGGAACGTCTCCTGAGTGCTGGGGACACTTGTAAATTTGGGGGGTACAGAAAACCCCCCTTTTTTAATGCAAGCTCAGACCCGGCCAGTGACCTGAGCAGTTTCTATGGCCGATGAGCCAGCTCCCAGGATTGAGAACCCACCCACCAAACGAACACACTCAAGGAGCTTGTGGCGACCACTCTGGAGCCGGGGATGGCCCCAAAGGGGACGGACGTTAAGCTGCTCCTCCCACCCTGTGGTGACAGCTGTGACAAGCGCCACATGGGAGGGACACCGTGAAAGTCCCAGCACCGGACCTGGTGTGAGTGAGAGAGGGCTTCCTGGAGGCGGTGACACTGCGGCTGGGTGGGAAGCACGTCAGTCCAGAGAAGGCGCTGGGCACAGGCAGGAGGCGGGGCCGGACGGCGCTCGGGCACACCCTCGCCGCCGGGGACCAGTGAGGCCGGCCGGGCCGGCAGGTGCAGAGCCGCGAGACGCGACAGCCACCCCCGAACCTTCACAGCGGGAAGGAGGGGCGTCTTGATGTGCATTTCTAAGAGGGCTCTGGCACCAGGCGAAGGACGCAGTGAGGCAGGGGACAGACAGGACGTGCCTGGGAGCAGCTCTGGGCTGGACAGGACGGTGACAGAGGCCCGGGCCAGTTTTCCCACCGGGCACATTCTGTGTGTCCGGAGAGGTGCGCGGCTGTCACGACGTGGGCAGTGCTGCTGGCCCCTCGTGGGGAGAGGCCAGGGATGCTCCGCGCACAGGACTCCCGCCCAGGACACAGGCGGCCGAGGGCAGCCAGCCCACGGTCCCACGCAGGACACAGGCGGCCGAGGGCAGCCAGCCCACGGTCCCATCACTCACGCGGCCGAGGGCAGCCAGCCCACGGCACGGGTGGTGCCGAGGGTGGGGGCTCTGGCTGGGAAGAGGTGGCCACCCACGGCCGAAGCGCAGGTCCCAGGCGTGTGAAGGAGTCAGGCCATAGGCCTCGGGGACAGATGGAGCGGGCGCCGAGGGCAGGGGACCCGTGGTGAGTCCCGCATGCTCCACAAGCCCAGGGACCCTGTGCTGGGACGTCGCGTTTCCGGGGAGGCCGGGGAGCTTTGCTGCGGACGCTTGTGTCCTCGGGCCGGTGGGGACTGGGGCCGGGGCAGCCGACTCACCCAGCCCCACCTTGCCCGCCCACTGCCGCCCCCTTCCAGGACGCTACTGACCGTCCGAATGCTGGGCAGCCTGGTCGGGACTGGGCCGTCTCCTCTACAGCACTGGAGGGAACATCTGGACAACGATCGGCCACCGAAACGGAACCGGGGAGGAGCCACCCGATGTGTTTGTCCACGTCCCCGCCTGGGCCTGACCCTCGTCCAGAGCCACTCGGAGCGTGGCAGGTGGACCACGAACGCTGGCCTCGCGCCCCTGACGGATCAGGACCTCAGGGGTGAGGCTCGGGCGTCTCCGAGTGACTATGGGGGTGAGAGGTCTCGGAACTGCAGGCCACATTTCGGGACAGGACAGATGCCTACGTGGGGACGGCACCGACGGAGCCCAAACGCTCGGCTGCTGTCCAAGGCCCCAAACCTAAGACACCTTAATGACACCCGGTCACTTCCTGGGGCAAGGTCCGGGCCCTGCAGAGCCAGTACCGAAAACCTCAGTGTTTCTTATCAACTTCACCGTAAAACAGACGTAAACATTGTGACTTATGAAAGACGAACCCTGTGTGGACAGCGTCCTCACTATGCAAATCTGGGCTTCGTGGAGGATGAGCCGTGCCAACGGAAGAGGCACGGCTCATCCTTGGACAACTCGCTGCGGGGGCCACGAGGGTTCACTGGGCACGGGCAGGTGGCAGTGTCTCAAGGCCCCTAACGGGCGGGAGAAACAGGCCACACAGTGCCCGCAGGCCGGCCTCCTGCCGACCCCTGGCTGCCCCCAGCTGCCACTCAAACGGCAGCGGCCCACCCCTCAGCCTGAAGGCCCGGTTATCCTACTGCTCACCCCGCAGAGCTTCAAAACTCCCAGTTTTGATTCAAGTATCATAGTTTTGATTCCGAGAGAGAGTTTATCCAAACACTCCAAAAAGAAAGCTGAAAAGCAAGAAGAAATGAAGGACTAGCTTAACAATGTAACAATGGACGGAGCATCAGCTCTGGGCAGCCAATGGCTTACTTATAAACAAGCGTCACTGCACACTTCGCAGGAAGTGCAGATGACACCTCCGCCCCCAACCCACCGGTGCCTGCTGAAAGCCAGGCTCTGCCCCTGTTCTGGTGACTCGCAGGCCACACCGGCCCTTTGTAGCCTGTGGGGTCCAGGGGGAGCCTCAGCTGTAAGTATTTGCCCTTCACCCAGAGCCCAGCTGCTGAGGCCACAGCTGACAGGCGGGCGGGCGGAGCCAGAGGGGGAGGGGCAGCGGGAACCCTCGCAGGCCTGGAGTGCTGCCTCAGGGAAGGGCCCGCAGAAGGGGGGCAGGCAACCAGGCCCTGGGGGCCCCTCAGGCCACCGCCCCCTCTGTGGAGCCACCTGGACAGGCACCCTTAGTGGCAGCAGCGAGTCCAGCTCCCCTCACAAGGGCGCCCCCCCCCCACAGACTGCTTCTGGGAACGTGGGGGAGGGTGCTCCTGGCATCTGGCCGGTGGAGGCCAGGGATGCTGCGAGCACCCCACGACGCACAACAAGCAACTCTGGGGCCCGGGTGTTGGTGCACCCGGCTTCAGGGCCGGACGGAGCGGACCCCCGAGCTCCCCAGGTTGCTGCTTGACCCCGGGCGAGTGTGTGTCCTCTCTGGCCTGCTGCCCTGGCCCCCTGGGCTCCTGCCTCGGTCGCCAGCACAGCAAACACTCAGCACACGGCCCCTGCGTTGACAACTGGGCCGAGGCGGAGGGTTAGGGGCCGGGGCTGCAGAGCCGGCACGGGGTTTGGAACCAGACTCGGCACCTCAGAGCTGTGACCCGGAACCACCGGCCTCAGTGCCTCAGTTTCTTCCTCCACAGAGAGAGGAGCTTCACCCCCACAAAGGGACTGCTGAAAAGTGCTTAGCACGGGGCCTAGAGCAATGGAGCTGGCACTGTGGCCACACCGCCCCCCAGGACTCAGAGGCCTCGGTGGGGGACAGGAGACGGCCGGCAACACCTGTTGGGCACCAACCCACCCCGCCCCCTCATAGGGCGCCCTCTCCTCCTGACGACAAGCCACTGTACGTTTGGGCCAACTGGGGCACCTGGGCATTAAGCCACAAGGCCACTCAGCTGGTCAGCACAAGGCCCAGACCCTAGAATAGCTCTAAGCCACAGGCTCCCTCCCCACGCTCACTGTATACTTGGTGTCGGCCCCTTTAATTCTCTCCGGAGTCCCCGGATGGACACCCCAGCGGTGCCTGGCTGCCTTTCATCCCGGGTCACACCTCCGGGGGCCGCAATTTCCAACTTTAGAGAGGCTGAGCAGCTGGCTCAAGGTCGGTCTGCGTCCGCTCTCCCCGCGGGCCTCCCTCCCGCCTCCTCCGGAACCTGGTCAGCCAGGCCGCGGGCTCCCTCGGCTCTTCCCAGGCCCTGGCGCCTACTCACTGCGGGGACCAGTTTCCAAGCCTGGCCCGTCTCAGCGACCTGCCCGTGGCGACGCGGCTGGCACGCAGCGGAAGGAGGAGCAGGGATGCTCCCGGCGCCCCAGGGTCCCACGGGACGGGGAGGCGCCCCGGGGCGCCGGGGCC
>NW_011889415.1:161898-164210 GCF_000151845.1 Pteropus vampyrus | reverse complement strand
CACTGCCTCAGCACCTCACGTCTGTTGCCAGGTGATGCCCATGCACAGGTGTGTGGGCACTTTGCAGGGGACGCCTACGGTGTCACCGTGTCTGTATGCCCCTCCTCTGACAGGTCAGCGCTGCTCTTTCTAACCAAAACGTGGTCCCCGCCACAGAGGAAGCTCCACTCACGGTCACTCTGGCTTAACCTGCCGACCCCCCTTCCCTCCGCGGCTTTGTCAGGAGGAGATGCCAGCACCGTGGTCAGCCTGCTCGCCGGAGCCCCGCGTCACACTCACCACGTGCGCCTCATCCGCGCATCGTCCTCACGGCCCATCATGCTGTGGGCCCCGTTTCACAGGTGAGGAAGCTGAGGTTTGCACGGGTTCTGTCAGCGGTCAGGGTGGCAGGCTGGAGCAGGCAGGTGGCCGTCCCCGGGCCATCCCTCGGCCATCCCCTCCCTCAGCAGCTGCTGCCACCCCATATCTCTCACAGCCATTGCCATGCGGTGGTGCAGGTCACCGGCAGTGACCAGAGCTGCTGCGGAACGTCACGCAGCTGCACCCCGAATCACCGCCTGTCCCCGTGTCAGCCCCCAGCTCCCCGGGGCTTTGGGCACTGCCGGGCTCAGCACGGCGGAGAGCACGAAGTTGGGGTGCTTGCCCTCTGTGCTGGGGCCCCCAGGCTGAGCCATTCGCACCCCACTGGCTGAAACAGCACCACACGGCTGCCTTCATGAGCTTTTTCCTTACCGTGTGGAAATGCCGTCACATAGGCGTCCCCACGCGGGGAAACTGTTCGGTCAGGGTGCTCGCCCCAAGCAGCCGAAGTCAGCCTTCCTGGGGGCCTGGGAGACCCATCTGGCCCTGGGAGAAGACTAGGTGACTTTTAGTCCTGGAGACCTCGGAAGGTGGGGCAAGTCAGGGTGAGCGGCGCCGGGGGCACTGGACAGAGCAGGACGAGCGGGAAGGTGCTTCGTGCTGCTCAGGGGGCAGGCACCGCCCAGCCCTGCAGGCGGGCCGGCTCCCACGGCACCGGGTAGGTCCCGGGTGAAGTTCACCGCACACGGAGGGCCTCGTTTACACAGTCGGTGCTTGTTTGGTCCTGACGCTCGCTGGGGGACGCTGGGGAGCTAGGGAAGACCAGTCGGGTGGGGGCAGTGTCCACAGCAGGTGCCTGAGCGAGAGACTGATGGGGCGTGGCAAGCTCTCCGAAGCGGCGGCTCGCAGTGTGGGCATGGCCTGGACGCGGGCCGTGTTGGACACATGCCAGCCGGGCCCCCACTGGCCTACTGGAGGAGGCCCTGCCTGCCCCGTCCCCCGTGGCCTGCGAGCATCAGCGCTTGGGGACACTGCCACTCAGACGCCACATGGGCTGGCGCTGCAGAGATGCCAGGACCCTTCCTAGCAGGACGTCTGCCGGGAGGCGTGGCCGCTGCCACTCGGCGGGACGAGTCAGCCGCCCTCAGCAGGACACCCCAGGCGGAACACCAGGACGCACAGAGGGCCTGCGGGTTCCGTGGGTCAGAAAGGGGAGGACGGACCAGGTAAGGGCAGAGAAGCTGCGAGAGCCAAGCCCCTCGTGGGCAGAGTGGCCTGGGGACCACGCTGGAGGGCACAGCGGGGTGGGTGGCCAGGGACACCGTGCGATCAGGTCTCGCGCTCGGCCGGCCTCCCATCGCGGAGCAGGACATCACGTCCACGCGCCAGCTCACGCGGGAACAGTCCGCGTGGACGAGGAAGTGCTGCCTCTGCCGCCTCGGGAGCCCAGCTCCGCGGCCCGAACCACAGGTGACAGCCTGGCACGGGGCAGAGCCACAGCGTGGCCCATGCAGGGCACACGCCATGGTTTGGGACAAATCCACACTGGAGTCCAGATGACCGACTCGCACGGGAGAAGCTGCGTCGCAATCCCGTCGTGAAGTGGCAGGCTTTCTAGAGGAGGAGTGTGTGCGTGTGTGAATGAGCGTATGGGTGCATGTGTGCACACGTGTGTGATGTGTAGACGTGTGATGCGTACACGTGTGTGCATACATGTGTCTCTGCTCGTGGTGTGTGCGTGTCTGTGTGCACATGTGTGAGCACGCATGTGGGTGTATGCGCATACATGTGCATGCGTGTGGCAAGCATGGTCTGAAGACCCACGACGTGTGGACCTCTGGAGCTGGGAGGAGACGTCCCTTTTCCTCAAAGGCTCGCTGAGGCCGCATCCTGCAGAGCGTGGGAGGGTGTGACGAGCATGGTCTGAAGACCCATGACGTGTGGACGTCTGGAGCTGGGAGGAGACGTCCCTTTTCCTCAAAGGCTCGCTGAGGCCGCATCCTGCAGAGCGT
>NW_011889415.1:155542-160662 GCF_000151845.1 Pteropus vampyrus | reverse complement strand
CGTCCCTTTTCCTCAAAGGCTCGCTGAGGCCGCATCCTGCAGAGCGTGGGAGGTAAGGATGAGCACGGGGACCCGAGGTGGCTTCCACTAGAGAGCCGGCAGGGCCCCACGGGTGCAGGGTCCTAACGCGGAAACGTGCCGAGTGCCTCGTGCAGGTGAAAGGCCCGTCGTCATGCACGGACAGACGGCTCGAGGGCTGGACGGCTCTCGGACCGGCTCAGTGAAGTGGCTGCAGGAGCAGATGCCCGGGACCCGCAGCTGGGCCGCAGGGAAGGGCTGGCCTCGTGTCAGGGGGGCACGTGCCCGTGATCGGGGGTGTGCACCCTGAATTCTCAGAGACCTACCGCTGAGGCGCCCCGTCCTGGTGTGGGCGCCCACGGGTCGCTCTGAGCCCCAGGCCCCTTCCAGCTCACGGCTCTGCTGCTCGGCCCCTGTCCGCATCGTCTCTATTCAGTCAGTGGATTGGGACGGACAGGAATCGCCTGACGAGGCGCCGTGGACAAGGCCCGGAGAGGTGTGCCCTGCCCGCCACACGGACCCGACTCTGCCTCAGTCCCACAGGAGTCCAGGGAGGGTGGTCTGGCCACGGATGAGGAGGAAGACGGGTGGGCTGAGCGCCTAGCCATCACCTGTCTGGCGCCGCCTCAGCGTGTCACACGGAGGGACCCTGTGACCCCGCAGCCTCACTCCTGGGTGTGTGCCCGAGCCTGGGGACCGGCTGCTCACAGACACTGCACGCGAGTGCTCATGGCGGCAGCAGCTGACAGGCGTCCGGCCCCCGCCCTCCCTCACGCTGGCACAGGCACCCTGCACCCCGCTTCTCAAGCCCGGCGGGAAGGGCAGCCTTCCTCCCACGGTGCCCGTGCTGCGTGTGCGAGGCGCCTCTGTGCCCGCCGTGGGTCACTTGCCCACTCCTGACCCGGGAGCAGGCGACCCTCTCAGGCCAAGAAACGGAGGGAGGGGTCCCCACAGGGGTGTTGGAAAGGCAAACGGTGTGCCGGCCGCCGGCCCACCACGGGAGCCACCGGCCAGCCCACGGGGCAGGAGCACCTGTCACCCCGGCTGGAACTCACCCCCAGCCCCTCAGCGGCCCGTGGCCGGGGACGGGCACACGATGAGGCTTCTCAGTGCAATAAAAACGTTCACGGCTTCTGTGCAAGGGCGGACCCTCTTCCTGCAGCTCAGCGACACGGAGGTGCAGGTCCTGAAGTCAGACTTCAACTTCTGCAGGACGGAGGTCCCTGCCGTGCGGTCAGGGCTGGATGCCCAGGGCTGGCATGCGGTTTGACCCCCAGGGGACACGCCCGGAACATCAGCCACCTGAGTGGGCACTGACCCGAACGCCAGAACGTCCGCGCCCCCGGGTCATGCCAGAGACGGGAAAGCGCAGGGCACGCGATGCGGGGGGTGGGGCCGGTGGCCACGCGAGCCCCGTCACGGGCTGGCGTGACCGTCACGGACGTGGGGGGGACACCGTGCAGACATGCGGCCTCCGTCCCTACGTGGAAAGGAGAATCGGGCACGGGTTTCGTTAACGACATGAACATTTTTAATTTGTAAAATGCGTTTTTGCAACATTTAAATTTCACTTTACAGTTTTTTTTTTTTTTTAATAGTCAAGTCTTTAGAGTCCATGCCACTTGGGCCTGTGATCTCGGGACCCATTAATTTTACTTTTTCTCCTGGCACCTTCTGCACCAGCCTCGTTTACGCGTCTGTAAAATTACGATAATGACAGCCGTGCTGGCCCAGGTGGGGCAATGACTGCTCATTAACTCGTGTTTACGTGCAGAGCCCCGAAGACGGAGACGCCAAGTGTTCCCACTCGGCTTCCAGTGTGACAACCGCTCCGGCCTCACGAGCCCCCTGCACGGGGCGGAGCCTGGGGACTGTCCCCGGTGCCCGCGAGGCCCGGCAGCAGGGTCAGGCTCCCCTGCCGCCCGGCTGCGCCGTGTGCCATCAGCCGGACCTCTGCGAGCAGGCGTGGGACCCGCCGCGCGGGCGTCAGCAGAGCTTGGAGCTGCGAGACGCGGGCTGCAGCTCTCAAGGCCCCGGCTTCACAGCGCCCTCCCCGACAGCGCGCGACACAGCCGTCCACACGACGCCCGGTCACTGTGTTGAAGAAGAGGCCTCTCTCTGCTTCGGATTTTTTTTTTGCCTTTTTATCACTCTTGCAACCAAAGAATAACTTCTTTCTCTCTGGTGAGGCCTTCAGGCGAAACGTTCTTGAGACGTCAGCCAACCGAGAGAAATGCGACCCTGGCTTTCAAATCGTGTCCCGAGCTGTGGTTCTGGCGCTCAGGTTAAGCGAGCACCGGGCGGTGACAAGGCTAAAGCAGAACGCTGCCCTCGAGGCCCTGCATGGCCTGGTGCTCTTAGGTCACTCGTTGGAGGGGCCCTCACCCAGGAAAGTCACTCGAGCCTTCGCTCTGTCTCGTCCCTGTGCGGGAACAGACAGGAGACGATTCACGACACTGGCCACGGGCGCAGAAAGCAACACGGAAAATATTCCAGCGACGGTAACATTTTCTGTGCAGGTAAAACAGAAACGTGGCCGAACGCTGGCAGACCGTGTGCAGGTCTGGCCACCGGCTTGCTGCGTCCTGAGGGTGTCCGGGGCCTCAGACGCGGGGTCCGGAGGGGCACACGGAGCCGGAGACCCACGGGGCGGAGGCCGCGCCTGGTGGTCCAGCCACAGCTGTGCAGCTACCGGGCAAGTCCAGCTGGAGTCGAGGAAGGTGTGGCCGACCTCTTGATCTGCTGCCTTCGGTTTTGTTTACAGACTGGCCTGGCAGGGACTGCGTGGCTCGCAGACGGAATCGGGGTGACGCCCGAGAAGTTTGCACCCCGACAGCGGTGGCTCGTCCTCGCAGCTGCTGGCCCGGGGAGCCCCCACGCCGCCCCCCACCGTGGCTGGGGCACAGCGAGCCCACCCTGGCCGCCCGGCTTCCTGTGGGGGGGTGGCGGGCCCTCGGGTGGCCCCCGGGAAAGGGGAGGGGGCGGGTGGGCTCTTCCTCCGAGTCCCTGCGGACACTTGGGGCTGACAAGCCCACGATCCTGCGTGGGGATGAGGACGGAGCCTGACGATGCCCGCCCGCCCGCGTTTCTCCAGAAATGACGGAAGCGGCTTCGCGGCCTCGATCTCGCCGCGTAGGGCGGCTGCATTTTGCCTCTGTGGTGTCGCCAGATGCGTGCGGAAGGGAGGGCGGCCTGTGACGCCTGCAGAAACGCGGCCGCGGACCGGGCGGAGCTGCGTCCTGCCAGTCGCGCCCCTCGGCCTGGTCCGTGCGGGGAGCCGGGCCCAGGGGGGGCGGCCGCGCAGGAGGAACCGTGTTTGCTTCAGTCCGAGTATTCGATTCGTCCTAGAATGCACTCTGTGAACACGTAAATATTTTCCTTGGAAATGCAGACACTTCCTGCATTTATGATGGAAAAAAATAAATGAAAGCTTTGTTTGTTTCGCATGAGCAGATGCGGGCCGGACACAACGTGGGATGAAGCAAAAAGGAACCGGCTGCCTCGGGGCCCCAGTCTGCCCCCAGCCGTGACCTCGGGGGTCACGCACGCACGCACGCACGCCAGCCCCTGCCTCAGGCGACTGTCACTGCCAGGAGCCACCAGCCTTCCTGCGTTTCTCCTTCTCGATAACTCCTGGGCTTTCTGGCAGCATTTTTCCCACATCATCTCCCCTTCCCCCTGTGACACTGTGATTTATAAGAAATATTTAACATTCAGAGGATTGAACTCTATGCCTCAGATGTATCTGGTCTTTGTCTGCAGCTCCCGACCCCCTGGGGATTTCCTAAGTGAAGGAGTGACCGTGACAATGGTGTCTCTTGTTTCCTCAATGAGGCAACCTCTGGTCCCCACCCGAGGGCGGGAGCGGGGGCTTGAGGCAGCCGAGCCAACCACAGCTGGAGGGCTGGTTAAACGTCCTGGTGCCACCCGGTTCCTGGGGGAGAGGGGCCGAGGTCGCATGTCTCCATGACCACTGCCTTAGTCGTGAGCACCTATGACGCCCCGTAAGTCCCAGGGGCCGGCTGGCCAGCCCTTGCCCGGAGCTCCCTCCTGGCGGCTGCTTCCTGCCCGCTACGTCCTCCGCGGTGCAGCGGGAACCGGCTGCTCAGTGGCTCCCTGAGTTCTGTGAGGAGTGGCCCGTGGGACGGGGCCCGCGGGTCTGGTTCTGCTGGCTACACGCGTCAGAAACCAGCTGTCTGCGGGCGTGGGGAGCCGCCACGCACACGTCAGGGTTGGGTCTGCAGACCCCTCCCACCCCAGGGGAGACGCCCCTCGCCCTCCGCTGAGCCTCCCGGGCAGCGAGACCTTCCCAGAGGGTTTAACCAGGGTTTGTCGAGTTTCTGCAAATCGCCCATTGTCCTTCTGATTTTGGTTGTTTGTAGACCCACAAACTTACATTTAAGTGTTTACGGGCAGAGATTATGTAAACAATTATTGTAGAGTTAAGAAAACACATAATCACAGAAGGAGCTGGTTGTTGATACATTTAAAAAATTTGACTTTTTCTCAGAATAAAAAAGGGCGAAGAACTGTGAATGGCCCACAGCCCACATGCACGCTGTGTAGACTGAGTCTAATCGAATCCGCCCATTATTCCTCCTAGCAGGGGGCACAGGTGTGCTGGTGCTGGGTGGTGCTGGGCGGCATCTGCTCTGGGAGAGGCCAGAGCCTCGGCGGTGGGATGTCACACCACCTGGAGCTGTCACACCACCCAGAGCTGTCACGCCACCCGGAGCTGTCACACCACCCGCTGAGCAGTGCCGCCCTCCCCCAAGCCAGCATGCGGTCCCGGCCAGGACACACGGGAGAGGCCAGCGAGGTCCAGCACGTGGGTGGAGCTGGGACACACGGGAGAGGCACCGCGAGGTCCGCAGTTGGGAGTTGTCGCAGGTCTGGGGTGGGGTTTCCCTGAGTTCCCTGTAGATTACCTAACGTCGCCCTCGTAGCTCCTGGCAGAGCTGTGAGCATTTTTTTCTGACTTTAAACTTAATTTTTTCTTAGGAAGAAGCAGCATCACAGTGTTTACCGAAGGGCGGTCTGTCATTCTCCTGAATGAGGTCCCAGGGGAGGTCGCACTGAAGCGGATGCTGAGAGACAAACCT
>NW_011889415.1:151074-155492 GCF_000151845.1 Pteropus vampyrus | reverse complement strand
ACCAGCTGTCTGCGGGCGTGGGGAGCCGCCACGCACACGTCAGGGTTGGGTCTGCAGACCCCTCCCACCCCAGGGGAGACGCCCCTCGCCCTCCGCTGAGCCTCCCGGGCAGCGAGACCTTCCCAGAGGGTTTAACCAGGGTTTGTCGAGTTTCTGCAAATCGCCCATTGTCCTTCTGATTTTGGTTGTTTGTAGACCCACAAACTTACATTTAAGTGTTTACGGGCAGAGATTATGTAAACAATTATTGTAGAGTTAAGAAAACACATAATCACAGAAGGAGCTGGTTGTTGATACATTTAAAAAATTTGACTTTTTCTCAGAATAAAAAAGGGCGAAGAACTGTGAATGGCCCACAGCCCACATGCACGCTGTGTAGACTGAGTCTAATCGAATCCGCCCATTATTCCTCCTAGCAGGGGGCACAGGTGTGCTGGTGCTGGGTGGTGCTGGGCGGCATCTGCTCTGGGAGAGGCCAGAGCCTCGGCGGTGGGATGTCACACCACCTGGAGCTGTCACACCACCCAGAGCTGTCACGCCACCCGGAGCTGTCACACCACCCGCTGAGCAGTGCCGCCCTCCCCCAAGCCAGCATGCGGTCCCGGCCAGGACACACGGGAGAGGCCAGCGAGGTCCAGCACGTGGGTGGAGCTGGGACACACGGGAGAGGCACCGCGAGGTCCGCAGTTGGGAGTTGTCGCAGGTCTGGGGTGGGGTTTCCCTGAGTTCCCTGTAGATTACCTAACGTCGCCCTCGTAGCTCCTGGCAGAGCTGTGAGCATTTTTTTCTGACTTTAAACTTAATTTTTTCTTAGGAAGAAGCAGCATCACAGTGTTTACCGAAGGGCGGTCTGTCATTCTCCTGAATGAGGTCCCAGGGGAGGTCGCACTGAAGCGGATGCTGAGAGACAAACCTTTCACAGACACAGAAGGACGGTGCTGTCTGTCTCCACGCAGGAGACAGAGACGAGGTGGGTGCCGGGGGAGGGGACGGGGACTTAGTCCGAGACGGGGACAGAGTCTCGGGAAGATGGAAAGTTCTGGAAGCAGTGTCTGCACGACGGTGCGAATGTGCTCGATGCCACCGACAACTGGTAAAACAGAAAATTTTACATCTATTTTGCCACAGTTTAAAAAGCAATAAACCTTTCAAAATCATCTCAATCCCTCATTTAGCCTTCGGCCGCCAGCTCTCTGAGTTGTTAGCCTAGGACGCTGGTTTAGTCGGGCGCGCTGTGAAATGACCAATATTCCAGACACTCACGTTGAAATCTGGTGGAATCCCTGAGCACAAACCAGAAACTATGTTTGGGGTTTTGGGCTTTTTCCGGCTTTTTCGTTGCGGGGGAGGGGGGGGGGTTTGTTGGGGCTTGGGTTGCGGCCTGGGGGGTTGGCCGGGGCCCCCCCTTTTCCGGGTCCTCCCCTTTCCCGCGCCCCCCCTTTCCTGTGTCTGAAAAAGTAAACGGTGGGTAACATTCATTTAAATAATACCTGGTATTTAACCTACAATGTTATCACGTCGACGTATAATCAGTACGAAAACCATCAATTAGATGTTCTCGTTTTTCATACTAAGTCTGTGGATTCGATGTGCATTTTACAATTAAAGCAAATCTTGACATTTTCATTAAAAATTCCTGATCTGTATTTAGATTTCATAAAATTTACTGTCAAAAAAGTAAATTCTCATACCTGCGTTGTTTCAAACATACCCAAATGTTTTCTAATAACTGAATTAAAAATCGAAAAAGAATTTCCTTTAATATTTGCATCTGCGTTGAAAAACCGATTTATTCCTTTCAGTGGGGTTAGTTGCTTTTGAAGCAAAGCACCTCAGCGTCGATCTTTGCGTGTCCAGATCACATGAATCTGCCGATCCTTGTCGATTCGGGGTCGTGGGCGTCAAGGGCAGAGGCTGTGGAAAGCAACTCTGCGTTTTCAATGTCAACGAAACAGCCCTTGCTTTGCTCCTTGCAGTTTCACGGCGAGTCCGAGCCTCCGCCGGCAGTGCAGCCGCGTGCGGCGGAGCCGCGTCAGGGGACGTGTGGCCGGGACGCGGCCCAGGAAGCCGACGCGCAGCACCGAGTTCTCGCAGTGCGTCGCCGCGTCCCAGCTTCCCCGAGCACGAAGGCGGCGAGTTGAGGGCAGCTGCAGTTCCACAGCGACACCGAGGGGGGCGCCCGCAGTCCCCGCGCCCGTGGCCGGCAACAAGGGCCGCATTTCACCAGAGGGCGCCGCGTGGCGCTGTGCGCTCGGGGCTGGACGGCGTGGAAGGACACACACCCGCCGTCATGGTGTCCCGCTGCGTCGTGTCACCGCCCCGAAGTGCACCAACCCGTGGCCTTGTCCGGGACGGGTCCTGCACTGTCCAGCCACATGGCCACAGTGCGAGGACACGTCACGGTCCCCACGGCCCTGGTGAGGAGCCGGAGGCTCGCAGGGCCGTCCCCGCCCGATGTCACACAGCGCGGGAGCTGGGCGGCCACTGCCGCCTTCCGCCTGCACCGGCGATGGGGGGCTGCTTCGCGTGTGGCGGCCGTGCACCCCACTGCCCACACGCGGCCTGGCGAGAACGCAGGTGACGCTGCAGGTACGCTGACGCCGCACGCCGCCCAGTTGTGACCGCGTGTGGCTGTGCCTTGCCCAGCTCTCAGGCTCTTAAATTAGAAAGCAGGAGAGACACGACCGAATGATCGAGAGGCTTCGGAGCCGAACGGAAACACACCGCCACCGACTCAGACGCCAGGGTAACTAGAGCCCAGTTCTCTCTCATTTGGCAGTAATGAACGGAGATCGATTAGGAAAGTAACGTGACTGCGGATGGCTTTTACGGAGCAGAGCACCCCAAGCAGCCGAAACTGTCTCCTCTCCCACTGACTGACGGGAAAGGTCGGCGACCCAGGCTGTCCCCACGCAGCCCCAGAGCCGCTCGAGTTTCGGGCTCCACGCTGATGGCCCATGCCTTGTGCTGGGTCACCTCCTGGGCGCGGGCCCTGCTCTGTCTTCTACGAGGAGACTCAGAACATGGCTGAGATGCCCCTGTCCCCAGCGACGAGACTGGCCACTGGCAGGGCCGTGTCCCAGTTGGGCGCGTCCAGGCCGCTCGGCTCGGCCAGTTTGCTCTGATCAGCAGATTTCACCAAACGTGCTGTGAATGCAACACTATTTTGCTATGAAAATCCGATGGGAAGAGATGTCTCCCAGATGAAAATCTTAGATTCTGTTTCCGTGTCTTTGGACTTAGCACTCGAAGACACCGTCACGTGCTGTCTCAGTGGCCAAACAAGCTTATGCCGTTTATTTTATTGCGTGTAGAATGTTTTCTGAGGCGGAGGCGTAGGGATTTCAGCCCTTCGGACTTGTGTGTGATCTGAGTGAACACCCCATGGAAGAGCCAAGAAGGTCGTCTGAGAGTCTCGGTTCTCAGGGTGCAGCAGGAGACGTGGCCCCCCACAGCAGGGCACAGGGGGTGGAAACGGGCTGCGGCTGCTGCGGGGCTTGGTGCTCATGGCTCCCACGGGTGTGTGCTCTGCCGTGAGGGCCCCACAGGGGCGCGGACACGCAGTGGGACAGACCCTGTCTGCTCTCAGGGAGCTGGCATCCCCCCCAACGGCACAGGACAGACACGGGGACGTGCCACCAAGGGAGACGAGTCCAGGCGAGGTGGCTGCAGGGACCCGCGTGAGCTCTGGCGAACGGATGAGGGACTCCTGTGACGAGGTGACATCTGCACCAGGCCCTGGCAGGGCAGCCGGTCCCGCGAGGGAGTGGGGAGTCGGTGTCCAGCAAGCGGGCGGGAACGCAAAGGGCCGGGCGTGGCTGGGCGCAGGGCCAGCGGTCAGGGAGAGAAGCCGCAGGGCGAGGGTTGTCCGGTTAATGGCTTGCGTCTCATTCTGGGTCGGTGCTGAGAAGCAAGTTGTCAGGAGCCAGAGGAAGCTGCCGGCTGGCGTTTTCCAAGGACCACGTGGCTTCTGGGCGCAGACGGCCCCCGAGGCCAAGGAGGGCTCAGGGCACTAGAAGGTTCTCTTGCCAGTTGGTTGGGGGCGGAGGGTTTGGCCAGACCCCACGGCCCCAGGTCCTGCTCTGCCAACGCAGCCTATAGGAGGGCGCGGGACGCCGAGGGCCACCTGCCGGATGCTCAGCCCGTCATTCCCACACAGGTGTCACGTCAGCCTCACGCAGTGGAGCGTGTGCCTCGGCCGTTCTCGTGTGGCTTCAGGTTGCAGTTCCGCCACCGTCAGCGTGTGGCTCGGGGGCGTCTCCTGGCCCCGGACCTCGGGCCCCTCGTGTGCAGGATGGGAGCACCAAGGGCTGGGCGCGAACTGAGGAAGTCCGCGAGCCCGTGCCACGCGCTCGGCCATCGCCCAGCGAGGGGTGAGCCCCCTCAGTGGTCACGGCTCCGGTGTGGCCAAGCTGGAC
>NW_011889415.1:144617-150464 GCF_000151845.1 Pteropus vampyrus | reverse complement strand
GGCTCAGGGCACTAGAAGGTTCTCTTGCCAGTTGGTTGGGGGCGGAGGGTTTGGCCAGACCCCACGGCCCCAGGTCCTGCTCTGCCACCACAGCCTATTGGAGGGCGCGGGACGCCGAGGGCCACCTGCCGGAGGCTCAGCCCGTCATTCCCACACAGGTGGCACGTCAGCCTCACGCAGTGGAGCGTGTGCCTCGGCCGGTCTCGTGTGGCTTCAGGTTGCGGTTCCGCCACCGTCAGCGTGTGGCTCGGGGGCGTCTCCTGGCCCCGGACCTCGGGCCCCTCGTGTGCAGGATGGGAGCACCAAAGGCTGGGCGCGAACCGAGGAAGTCCGCGAGCCCGTGCCACGCGCTCGGCCATCGCCCAGCGAGGGGTGAGCCCCCTCAGTGGTCACGGCTCCGGTGTGGCCAAGCTGGACTCGCGGTGGGTGGACAGCACACCAAGCTGTCGATATGTGTTTCTGCTCAGGGACCAAGGCCCTGGCCGTCCCCTGGAGCCAGTGGTTTAGAGCGGCTGACGGCATGGGCTGGGTGCCGACGACTACGCTGTTCGCTCTGCGACCCGGCGGTGCCGGGGGTTGAGCTCCCCGCGGCCCGGGTCCCCCATGTAACCCCCATGCGGGGGGCGGGCCACACCGGCAGGTCACCGGTCGTGCTGGGCAGAGCACCTGGACCTTGCGAGGTTTCCGCGAGTGGCGATAACAGCACAAAAGCCATGATTACGACGATTCTGCAGCTGTGTCTGTGACGCAGCCCGGGCCTCACGACAAGCAGTTCTGCTGGCAAGGCAGCGTGTCCCCTCTGGACATCGCCACGCGATGAGCCTCCCCCGCCGTCTGGACCCCGTGGCCGCCTTGTCCAGCCGGGCGGGAGGTGGCGTCGGAGTCGGGTGGCCCTCCGGGTCCCTTTGGGGACGGAGTCTGACTCATTTGGAGTGCCCGGGCGTGGCCGATGCTGCGTCTCAACGACCTCCGGTCCCTGGGGATTTCGTGACGTCCCTTCGGTGTTTACACGGCTTAACTCTCTAGTCTACAGACCCTAAAAGCACTGGTGACAGCAACAGACGGCATTGGGGTCGCCCAGCACCACCTGCAGTGCGGCTCTGATTCGGGGACGGTTCCTGGAACACTGTGACCCGCAGATGCCTCTCCAGTCCCGTTACTCAGGAGAAACGCATGGAGCTCACGATGGCTCTAAAAACCGCAAAAGCATTTAAAAACCCCGCACGGGACGTGTGGTTTGTCTCGAGCGGTGAGCGGTGAGCGGACATCCCCGCTCGCTTCATCCCCAGGGCGGCCGGCTCAGAATCACGGCCGACAAAAGCCATTTGGCTCTTTTCTCCTCAAAAACAAGGCGGCCGGCTCCGGGAGCTCAGCACGCAGAGGCCGTGGCTGCCACCGCCTTGCTTTGCCCTCCACTGCGACGTCCTCAGAGCTCAGTCTTCCGCGAGCGCCCTGATCTCACGTTGGTCTGGACGACTGGGCCCGCACCCCGGCTCGGGTGTTTCTGGGGTGCAGGGTGCCCCCAAAGGTAGGGGCAGTCCCGCTCCAGCGCCTCCCCTGTCCCCATCTCCTCGGCTGGACCTGCTGAGGGTGGCAGTCCTGTGCGTCACGACAGGAAACTGTCACTGTGAAATGCACGTGAGGCCGACGTCCTGTCCGCCCTCGTCACTCCTGCAGGGTCCACGGGAAGACGACGGGCAGGTGAGGTGCTCCGCCCGGCATGTGCGGCAGGGCCGGGCCGGTGGGCGTGGGCGGAGAAGGCGCTGGCCACGCAGGGTCTCTGTTCCACGGAGTCCTGTGGCCGGCCCTGGAGGGGACCCAGGAGACAGCGTGGGCTGCCAGGGCGTGGGGCCGCACAGCCGCAGACTCGGCCGGGCGCCAATGTCCTCGGAGCTGTCCTCAGGCCTGGGGGTGCGGCCCGGGGCAGGTCGCGTGCGTGAGCTTCGGGTCGGTTGTTTGGTCTGCATCTTGCCCGTGTCGCTTGTGGCTTGTGTGTGTGGCAAGAAGTCTAACTTCTCCGGGCCACGGCGCCCCTCTGTCGAAGGGGACGGACAGCGGCCCGCACATCGTGCATCACTGAGCGTGAGGCCTGAAGTGGCAGAGATGGCGCGGCACGCCCTGCCCGGCGGATACGAGCCGCCCCTGCCTCCTGCACCGCTCGCTCACCCCGCACGCGCCCGCCGCACCCCGGTCTGTGCCCGCTCCGTCCTGGTGCTGAGGACACAGTGACAGACGGCACAGGGCTCGCTCTCATGGACTCACCCGTCACAACACGCGAGGTCCTCCGAGAGCCTGCGGAGGGGGGCGGCCGGCAGCCCCGAGAGCCCTCCCCTCCCTGCCCTGTGCTGTGCGGGCTGCCATGAGGTTTGTCACCCTCGACTGTCCTTGTTAGGAAATGGATGGGATTTTTTAAACAGATTCTTTTTAAGCACAGGCTTGGAGTCGGCTGGCCTCGCCTCCGTGTCATCAGGCGCTGGGCTGGCCCACGTCCAGGACAGGGGACCCGGATTCCGCGTCTGACAGGCAGTTGTCAAAGAGATCATGACAGGTTCGAAGTCGCTGTGGTGTCACAGGGCTCGCAGCCGCCCCTCACCTGCCGTGACACTGTGCGTGGGGATGCGTTGTCCCACGAGGCCGAACGTCCACTTAGAGTACCACCCCCGAAAGGTCTCCCCGCGACCACGTGACCGCTCTGTATCTGCCCTGCCCCGGGCACGGTTAGTAGCCCCCAGGGGCTGGCGAGCCCGTGCCTGGCGGCTGATGAGACAGAACCCCAGTTTACTTCATTAATTAGGATTTAAATGAGTGCTGTGCACAGCGGCTGCGGCCTCAGGCAGCCCAGTTCTGGGATGAGCTGAGGAGGGGAGTTCGGTGTCAGCCATGGTCACAGCCGGCAGGCTTTCCGTCCCAGCCTCGCAGGCCCCAGTGGCCATCAGAGGCCCCCGACTGACCACACCCTCAGGGGCAAGAGGGCAGGCCTGGCCCAGGACGTCCAGAGAGGGGGGATCCGAACGTGGGGTGCAAAGCGGAGCGACCTCTGACGCCTCCTTAGATGGGCAAAACGCTGAGCCGTCCGGACACACAGCCCCTTGCTCAGCCACCCGTCCTCACACGGACACGCTGGCCGACGTCTGACGCCCGCGCGTGCCTGTCCCCCGGCCTCTCTGCCCTGTTCAGCTTATCCTTCCTGTTCCTTAGCTGTGAAGCTTGTAATTCTGGACCGTAGAGTCACAGCCTTGGAGACACCTGGCTAGCCCGTCAAAGTGACAAGCGATCGCTGTCCAAAGAGATTTCTTGGCCACTCAGCAGAGAGCGGGGCCCTCGGCTCCGGACGTGGTAACGGCCCCATGAGCGGCGCCACCGCGGGCCGGGAGACTCCCCAGAGCGGACGGCACCCCTCGGGAGCGCGCTCTGTGCCGAGCCCGCGCTCACACTTCGGTGATCGCCTTCGTCTTTAAAGCCCCGACACAGAAGCCACGCTCTTCCTGCTCGATGGACGGAGAAACCGGTGTCCGGGGCCCTGGCCAGCTGGCGACGTGCGCGGACTCGTGCGTGGACCCTGGGCGCGGAGCCGGCGCCGCCCCAGGCCGTACGGAGTGAAAAGTGTGGCGTCTGTCTGGTGCTGAGTGCGTCTGGGTCCCGGCTGAGGGGACCCGGCGTCCGCACTGGCGCCGCCATCCGGACCGGGACCCCACTCCCCCGGGACTCACGTTCACAAAGCCGGTGCCTCACAGAGGGGCGGGTTGGCAGCTTTCTGGGAGGGGCCCCAGACGCCGGTTCCTGGGGCACGCCGAGGAGCGACGGGGCTGACGTTGCTTGTGAGCTCCAAAGACATGACAGCAGGCTGAGGGGAAAGTTAGCAAGAGAGGCGGCGAGAAGATTTGTTTTTCGCATTACGAAGCAGAAGAAAATAACTTAGGAAGAGCAGCGAGGTGTCAGCTTCTGTGGGAGGTCGAGTCCTGCCCACCCTCTTCCCTGGCGGGACCGTTACATCAGGCACGCATGTCCCGGCCGTCTTAGCGCATCGGAAAGCCTCGGCAAGGTGCCCTCGGATGCCAGCGTGAGCCTCCCCGAGCGGCGAACAGACCTATGTCACCACAAAACCCAGGCTGAAGGACACTTTTCAACGAGAGGGAGGGGCGGTATCTTTGCTGAGGGCACACGGGAAGACAAGGAGTTGGACGGGGTGTCCGTTCGATGGAACAGCGATTACTAGCTCAAGCCCTGGACTCAGACCCGGGTTCAAACCCTAGCTCAGGAGCATCGGCCAGCACGCTTAACTTCCTCCTGTGCTCCTCGCTTGGAAAGTAGAGACCATGAGAACCAACTTGCAGGTCAGCTGTGAGAATTAGATGAAATGATTCGTATCAGTGGTTTGGGCCTCGGCCTGGCACACTTACGTGCTCAGTACACGGGAGACTCTTAGTTTTGAAAGGTGAACAGCGTGGCCTCTGCGACCCCCCGCCTCCTTGTGCGTGCTCACTCAGTGCCGCCTTGGGCAGGTTATTTACTTCTCAATGCCTCAGTTTTCTCGCAAAATGGAGATAAAAATAATCCTCACATGGCTAAGATAAAACAGCACGTAAGTATGGGCGAGGATGTGGAGAAATCGGAACCCTCGTGCACGGTTGGTGGGAGTGTAAAATGGTGCAGCCTCTTGTGAAAAAAGTCTGTGGTTCCTAAAACAATTACACGTAGAACCACTGTATGATTCAGCGCACACTCAGAATAACTGCTATCAGGGGCTCAGGGGGCATTTTTATACCTAATTTCATAGCAGCATTTTTCACCATAGCCAAAGGGCAGAAGCATCCAAAGGACAGATGAACGGGTAAACCACGTGTGGCATAAGCGTGCAATGGAAAATTATGTAGCTTTGAAAAGCAAGGGAACTTGGCACATGCTGCAACATGAGTGAGCCCTGAGGCTATGAAGCTGAGGGACATATGCCAGTCACAGAAGGACAAGGACCGTGCGATGCCGCTTACATGCCCGGAGCTGGAGGAGGAGGCTGGGGGCTGAGCGTTTAATGGGGACAGAGTTTCAGTTTGGGAATATAGAAAGTTCTGGAGATGGTGGTGGCGATGGCTGCACAACCATGTGAATGTGCTTGATGCCACTGAACTGTGCACTTAAAACTGGTTAAGATGATGAACTTCATGTCATGTGTATTTTATCACAATAAGAAAGAGTTAATGCGTATCAAGTATCTAGAGGGTTACCTAGCACTTAGCACAGGCTTCGCTATGATGATGGTGACAGTGATGGTGGTGCTGGTGATGGTGGTGATGATGGTGATGGTGATGGTGGTGATGATGGTGATGGTGGTGATGGTGGTGGTGATGGTGGTGATGGTGATGGTGGTGATGATGGTGGTGATGATGGTGGTGGTGGTGGTGGTGATGGTGATGGTGGTGGTGTTGGTGATGGTGTTGGTGATGGTGATGGTGATGGTGGTGATGATGGTGGTGGTGGTGGTGGTGGTGGTGGTGGTGGTGATGGTGGTGGTGGTGGTGGTGGTGAACATGGTGATGATAAAGATGAAGATGGTGGTGGGACGATGATGATAATAGTGATGACACAGTCACTGTTATTTCGAGAGCACAGATAAAAGAAGAAACAGAAGCTTAGAGAGGTTCCGTGTTTGCTGAGGTCACAGCACTGACCTAGATGCCGGGTGCGGGGTTTCGGGTTCCTGTCTGGTTATTTGACACGTCCGTGCTCTTGACCATTGTGCTCTTCTCTTTCAATCCCCCCCACACTGCTCTCTCTGTCTGTCTGTCTGTCTGTCTCTCTTTTTCAGTGTTTTGTACAGCTGGTTTATACTCAATGCCTCTGTTTTTCCTA
>NW_011889415.1:141964-143277 GCF_000151845.1 Pteropus vampyrus | reverse complement strand
GCTGGTTTATACTCAATGCCTCTGTTTTTCCTAAAGGTAAACAGTTATATGACGAGTCACCCAAAGCTTAGTGGGCTGAAACGGTGCACTCGTTAGCTCCCGGTTCCTGGGCAGGAAGTCGGGGTGCCTTAGCTGGGCAGTGCCGCCCCGGGGTATGACCTGTCAGCCAGCGCTGGAAGGTCCACTTTCAAGATGCATCGTGTGGGTGACCGTCGCCCGGAGGCCTCGGTCCCTGGGCTGGGGACTCTCTGCAAGGGTTCTCAAGCGTCCTCACATCGTGGCTGCGCATGTCCCACAGCGAGTGACAGAGCCAGGCTGCCTCTCGTGGCCTCACCTCGGCTGCCGCAGTCACGGTGTCTGCGACCTTGCCGGTCGCACAGGTGACCCCGTGGTTCGTGGGCGACTGTGGGAGCTTCCAGCCGGCGGAGACAGGCAGCTGGCGTCTGCTTCTTAATGCCCACGACGTCGGCTTCCTGCCAACAAACTGTGGTTTCCTCCGTGACGACCACGGTTGTTTCTCTGCTGGACTTACTGTCCCGCGTCACCTTTTCTGGGCCCTGTGTCTCGGCCTGGTCCTTACGCGGTGCGAGACACGGAGGCCGCCTTCGCTGACACGTGCTATGTGCCCGAACGCTGCAGGGACTGTGCTGTCCCTTCCCCGCCCACTGTCCTCGCTCTCCCCGGGGGCCCAGCCACGGGCCGCAGACTTGGGTCAACAGATGTGTCTCACTCAGCTGCCACAGAATTTCAAAAATTGAGGCAATATGGAGAAGTTGGGAGATTTCACACAAAAAAATATGAGTTCCTGCTTTTCCGGAGAACTTAGACAGTCTGGCATGGAGACAGTGGCTGGAGCTCAGAGCGTCCCTTCAGAGGTGGCCGGCATGCCCGGGTCGGTGTGTCCTGGCGTGCTCCCTGCCCTGTCTACGGGCCCTCAGCCTGCCCTTGGCTGCTGTGCTCGTGGTGCTGTTCTTCAGAGAGGGCAGGCGTGTGCCTCGAACCCACGCGTCCGTCCAGGTGGGGGACGAGAGGTAGCCCAGGTGCTCACGTGCTGTGCCCCCGCCTGTCTGGCTGAGCCGGTGACGGCATGTGTCCCGCGTCCTCTGCTCCCCGCTTCAGGAGGATGATCCATCGCGCCGTGCCCCAGGCAGGCCTGCGGTGTTCTCGGATTTGATGTCTGTTCTTTCTCATCACTCAGCTGCAGGAGGCACGTTTTCTGTTATGTGCGGTGGGCAGAAGCCACCATGGAACACTGTGACTTCTGGCAAAAGCACACGGGCACACTGCACCCCTGCAGCCCTGACCCTGACCCC
>NW_011889415.1:140853-141499 GCF_000151845.1 Pteropus vampyrus | reverse complement strand
GGGCGACTGTGGGAGCTTCCAGCCGGCGGAGACAGGCAGCTGGCGTCTGCTTCTTAACGCCCACGACGTCGGCTTCCTGCCAACAAACTGTGGTTCCCTCCGTGACGACCACGGTTGTTTCTCTGCTGGACTTACTGTCCCGCGTCACCTTTTCTGGGCCCTGTGTCTCGGCCTGGTCCTTACGCGGTGCGGGACACAGGGAGGCTGCCTTCGCTGACACGTGCTATGTGCCCGAACACTGCCGGGACTGTGCTGTCCCTTCCCCGCCCACTGTCCTCGCTCTCCCCGGGGGCCTAGCCACGGGCCGCAGACTTGGGTCAACAGATGTGTCTCACTCAGCTGCCACAGAATTTCAAAAATTGAGGCAACATGGAGAAGTTGGGAGATTTCACACAAAAAAATATGAGTTCCTGCTTTTCCTGAGAACTTAGACAGTCTGGCATGGAGACAGTGGCTGGAGCTCAGAGAGTCCCTTCAGAGGTGGCCGGCATGCCCGGGTCGGTGTGTCCTGGCGTGCTCCCTGCCCTGTCTACGGGCCCTCAGCCTGCCCTTGGCTGCTGTGCGCGTGGTGCTGTTCTTCAGAGAGGGCAGGCGTGTGCCTCGAACCCACGCGTCCGTCCAGGTGGGGGACGAGAGGTAGCCCAGG
>NW_011889415.1:135433-140318 GCF_000151845.1 Pteropus vampyrus | reverse complement strand
CGACGGCAGTTCCGTCTTTGTCTGAGCTGGTCCCTTAGCCGCATGGCACCCAGGTGACCACCTCTTCCTTCCAGAAACAAGTGGCTCCCCACCCCTCCTTCCCCCCCACCCTAAACCTGACGTTTCGGGGTGTAGCCCGTGAGCCCCCTTTCGCTCTGCGTGCACACTCCAGGCGACCTCGGCTTTGAGACCACCCCTTCATGGACGATCCCGAAGTTACACTCCCGTGTGGACTGTTCCCGCGGCTCCCGTAGCCAGTCACGCGTCACCCCCACTCGGATGTCCCCTGGCGGCTCGTGACTCGTCCCAAACAGAACCTGTCCGGTCCCGCTCTTCCTCATCTCGGCACTTACCAGCCAGCTCCGGTCACCCTGGACGCCCTCCTCCCGCGCCCGAGCCCCGCTGTGTCTCAGACTACATCTTGGATCTCGCCTCGGCCCGTTCGCCCGTCACCGGCCCAGTCCGAGCTGCCATCAGACCCCGCCCCTGCGTCCCTGCTCCGTTTCCTCCAGTACGACCCTTAGAATAAAACCGTAAAAGAGTTCTCCCCGAACCCAAACCCTTCCGTGTCCTGCCATCAAACTCAGAATAAAGGCAAACTCCCCACCACCACTTCTAAGCCTGCGCGAGCCGGCCGGTCCCCTTCCGATCTCGCCGTCACGCCTTCCCCCGGGAGCCGCCCGGGCCCCAGCCCCGGGGACTTCGTGCTCCGTCCCGGAGACGCTGCCGACCCCGCCCGCCTCGGGGCCTCCGCACGACCTGCTCACGCACCGTACTCGTTTCCTGCAGTTGCCTGGTCTTCAGAGAGGCCTTTCCTGACGGCGCCCGAAGCGACCGCCGACCCGTCCTCTGCGCCTTGTCCGGCTTTAACGTCCTCCGCCGTGCCCGGCACAAGCTGGAGCCCTTTCGTGAACGGGGCCCCTCCCGTCTGCCCAGGAACCGACGCGCGAGCCCAGAGCCAGCCTGCGTCGTGCCCCCTGGGACCCCAGCTGCCGAGAGCGGCTTGGCGCGGCGGGTGCTGGGTGGGCGGACACCGTTCTCTGGACTGAGCGCGAATCTGTGCCACCAGACCCGGGACAGGGTGCGACACACACGGCGAGGGAGACACTTCCTGCCCTCAGGAAGCTCGGAGTCCAAGCTGTAGTTTTGACCTTGACCTGTGTCTTTGCTCCAGTGTCACTGGGGGACTTGCAGGAAAGGCAAACTCTCCCGTCCCACCCACGCTTCTGAATTAGCAGCCGGGGTCGTTGGGTGGGGGAGGGGAGGCATCTGCTGGCGGTTCTGGTGGGGTGGGAGACCCAATGGGGCGGTCACAGCGGCGGGCAGTGCCGGCAGCGTAAGCCAGAGGATTTAAAGGAATTCTTCGGTGCGGGCGAGGCTGCCGGGCCAGGACAAACAGACCCCGCTGCCGGTCACTTCCCACTTTCTTGTCTTCAGCGAACACTGCAAACAGAACGGAAAGCAAAACAGAAACCCAAACCCAACACAGACGCGGGCCAGGGCCGGGGCGGGCGGGGCCGTCGGACCAGTTTGCTGATCCAGTCAGACTCGCCTCCACTCTCGGCTGGCCCACGCGCCGTGCTGGTTGGGCCTCCAGGCCGGAGCACGGACGGCCGGCAGCAGGCAGGCTGTGGAGGCCACTCCGCAAACAAGGGCCTCGCTCTGAGAAAGCAGGTCTGGTCTGCCTGCAGCCGAGGTCAGGCAGCCACCAGCCCGTGAGGCTCCTTCCAGTGCCAGCTGCAGGCACGTCCCTCGTGTTTGTCCCCTGACCTGCCATCAGCTGATAGTCACCAGGAGGCACTTAGAAAACTAGGTCGGCCGTAATCTTGTTTTAAAACATGGAGTAGGAAAAAAAATGAAGAAAGAAAATGAGAGAGTTTGACTAGTTTGCTGCAGTGAAATTATTGGCCATTTCAAATCTTTTAGGATGTCAGCCGAAGCCCATCTGAAAACAGTTAAATGCTATTCTCAGAGAATCCAATGTGCCAGGAATATGATAGGGGAGGTTGAATGGAAAATTCTGTAATTACTATGTTCATATTTCATGGTAAAAAGTATTCGAGATTAACTCTTCTAAGGCAGTGGCACGGTCCGAAGCGTGTGGGGGCAGCGCGGCTGGGCGGGAAGGAGGCGGATCCGATGAGGCCACAGAGGGGTCTTCAGAGGGTCCCCTGGTGGACACGGCGCATTCTGCATGTCGCCCTCTCAGGACTCTGCGCCACCGGTCACGAAGTCAGCCTTGCTAGGAAATGTGGCTTGTCAAGCCGGCTGAGCTCTCTGGGCCCCACACCCGGCTTCGTCCGCACAGTAGGGGCAGGAGGCCGGAGGGCCACTGGGGACTGACCACCCCCGTGCAGAGAGCCCTCTGGGCTGCACGGTCCTCCACCGACTTGGGAAACCAGTCAGGTTTTCTGAAAATATACACAACGTGAAACCACAGGCTGGGTTTTCAATATGTTGTAAACATTCTCACATGAGAGCAAAAATAGCCCACTTTGATTCATTGCCTGCCAAGGTTCACTCTTAGAGTGGCCAAGAGGAAAAAAGAAGCTGGGGGAGAGAGGGAGAGAGAGAGACAGAGAGAGGGGGGGGGGGAGGGGAGAGCAGGGAGGGAGCGGGGCGGGCAAGCTTCCTCTGAGCCCCCGGCAGAGATCGCATTCTGTGTCCTGAGTTTCCTTCCTTCACAGCATTGATGGGAGTTTGTAGTTATGCCTTCGGCCCCTATCACATGACTAGTGCATACCCTGCTAGACCAGGCCCCAGAGGGGCGAGGACCGTGCGGGGTCTGTCCACCGTGATGTCCTCCGTGACTTTTGGGACGTGCCTCTCACATAATTTTGGCCTGAACTGGTGGGCGCGCTGTCACCGTGCTGAGCGTCAGTGAGGGAGAGATCAACAGCCCAGCCCTCAGGGGGCTTACGATCAGCTAAGGCTGGAGTAGAGTCCAGCATGGAATCAAGTTCAATTGTTAGGGAGGACAGCGAGAAGGCTGGCCCCGAGGCAGTGACAGCCCGCTGGTCCTCCGGGCATGCTGGCCCTGCTCTGTGCCTCAGCAGCCTCCAGTGCAATAGGTATGGTCCCAGGTCCCACTGAGGCGCGGTCCCAGGTCCCAGGTCCCAGGTCCCAGGGCTGACAAGAATCTTGAAGCAGGAGAGGGCCCTTCAGAAAGCTGCACTCGGGGATCCCCGGTTTACACAGACGCTCTGGCCGCGTGTCAGTAGCAAACCCCAAGACGCTGCTCTCCATTTCGCTCCTGGATAACTTACTCAGGCTGTTACTGACAGAACCTCTGCAGAACTTGCTCTTTCCCTGCAAAACAACTTGACCTTTAGCTGTGAGGTTACAGCTCTTTGTGGTTCTCAGAGGCTTGTGCTTTTTGGAATTTGGTCCAGGTCTACTGTTCTACACGTAGCATCTGACGGCATCTTAAGCCTTGCCTGGTGTTACGCTTCTGGGCACATTTGCTCCATCCCACAGCGTAGCATGGTGGGAAGTGGAGAGTGGGGACTTCGTCTCAGAGCCCAAACCCCCCTGAGCCTGAACCTTTATTTCTGCTCCCTTTGTAAACATGACGAGCATCATCAACATGCATTATTAGGTAAACACTATCTTGCTGTCTTAGTGAGTGGTTCCTGGATGGTGGGACCTTAGGTTATAGGATTTGGGGACCCCTGCACCTTGCTGGCTGTACGACTTTGGGTTGATGCCGTAATAGTGTGCTCTGGTGTCCTCTCTGCAGTATGATGATAACTGTGACACCTGCATCACCAGGTAGGTTCCTGTGAAGTGTGAGTGTGATATAATGCACGTGAAGCACTTAGGAGTCTAAGAGCATGATAATGACAGGTCTAGAGACGGTGCCGATGGCGGGCTCCACAGTGTGGAAGCCCATGGCCACCCCGGTCCTGGAATTTGTGTTCAAGTCGTCCTGGACGCGCCCTCCGTCTAGGGGTGCAGTGGAGGCAGATACGGATTATCTCTGGAGCAAGGCGCCTTCAATTTAAGTCACAGGGACTCCCTGTAGACACTTTTAGGAACAGTGACCAACATCCAGTTAAAACGATCGAGCACCAGGGAAACGACACCGAGAGCGAGAACCAGAAGAAATAACAGAGGGAAAAACAATCTTATAAAGACTTTAGATATTGGACTCATCACCAACTATAAAACAGCTGTTTCAGAATATTTAAGTAAATAAAAGGCAAGCTTGAGAACAGCTACGAACTATCACCAGGCTCTAAAACCGGTGGAGACCAGCACTGAGTGTCCTGCAACCTACTCTTTCTCCAGTGGTTTGGATGGGCCTGCTCGTCCAGTTTCCAGTTTCGGGTCTGGGCCCGGTCTGGAGCTCCGCCCATCACAGCTGGACCTGACCTGGTGCCCCGCCCCTGACTGTTGGGCAACGGCCTGGAGCCCCGCCCCTCATGGGGCCTGACCTCACAGCAAACAGGCCTCCAGAAAGGAAATGCATTATTTCTCGGAACAGAGTGTTCAGAGGTGGGCTGTGCTTTGCGGATGGTTGGCTAGCAGCTCAGGAAGGCCCCCGACCTTTCATTTCTGCCTTGCCGTCCACACGGCTGGCTTGGCTCTGCAGTTGTCCCTTGCGACCAAGGCGCCTGCAAGGAGCAGTTGGAAGCGCATGCGTCCTACCGAAGCCGAGAGAGGAGGATTCCACGCCCCCATGGAAGTCCTTTCTGCAGTCTGATTGGGCTAATAGGATCATGTGACCACCGTGGTCCAAACAGAATTACTGATTGGCTTAAGTCTTAATTCCTGAACCAATCACTGGCAAGGAAGAATTCATGTATGTAAATTGCTTAGACTCGGGGTTCGCGGTGCCAGGGAGGGAAATCAGCCTTGAGAGGAAATTTAAGGCGCGCTTATC
>NW_011889415.1:128119-135383 GCF_000151845.1 Pteropus vampyrus | reverse complement strand
GATTATCTCTGGAGCAAGGCGCCTTCAATTTAAGTCACAGGGACTCCCTGTAGACACTTTTAGGAACAGTGACCAACATCCAGTTAAAACGATCGAGCACCAGGGAAACGACACCGAGAGCGAGAACCAGAAGAAATAACAGAGGGAAAAACAATCTTATAAAGACTTTAGATATTGGACTCATCACCGACTATAAAACAGCTGTTTCAGAATATTTAAGTAAATAAAAGGCAAGCTTGAGAACAGCTACGAACTATCACCAGGCTCTAAAACCGGTGGAGACCAGCACTGAGTGTCCTGCAACCTACTCTTTCTCCAGTGGTTTGGATGGGCCTGCTCGTCCGGTTTCCAGTTTCGGGTCTGGGCCCGGTCTGGAGCTCCGCCCATCACAGCTGGACCTGACCTGGTGCCCCGCCCCTGACTGTTGGGCAACGGCCTGGAGCCCCGCCCCTCATGGGGCCTGACCTCACAGCAAACAGGCCTCCAGAAAGGAAATGCATTATTTCTCGGAACAGAGTGTTCAGAGGTGGGCTGTGCTTTGCGGATGGTTGGCTAGCAGCTCAGGAAGGCCCCCGACCTTTCATTTCTGCCTTGCCGTCCACACGGCTGGCTTGGCTCTGCAGTTGTCCCTTGCGACCAAGGCGCCTGCAAGGAGCAGTTGGAAGCGCATGCGTCCTACCGAAGCCGAGAGAGGAGGATTCCACGCCCCCATGGAAGTCCTTTCTGCAGTCTGATTGGGCTAATAGGATCATGTGACCACCGTGGTCCAAACAGAATTACTGATTGGCTTAAGTCTTAATTCCTGAACCAATCACTGGCAAGGAAGAATTCATGTATGTAAATTGCTTAGACTCGGGGTTCGCGGTGCCAGGGAGGGAAATCAGCCTTGAGAGGAAATTTAAGGCGCGCTTATCGCCCTCACAAAGACTTGGGTGAGAAGCTAAACGTCTTGCAAAGCGATCTAGTCTCACAATAATGAATTGTCCTCCGATCTTCAGGACATTTTGTTAAATAACAGCTTTTTTGAGATATAATCCAAATACCACAGAACTCCCCTATTAAAAGTGTCTAAGCCAATTTTTTAGATTATTCAGAACTATGCAGCTATGACCGCAATAACTTTAGAACGTTTGTAACACCCCTTTCCCTGCCACGTAAACCCCACAGCAGCCACTCAGCCTCCCCCCGGCCACGCAAACCCTGGGCAACCTAACCTGCTTTCCGTCCTTACAGATCTTCCTGTTCTGGACACCTCACGTAAATGGAAGGGACGACATGTGGCCTTCGTTGACTAGCTCCTTTCACGTAGCGCGCTGTGACCTGCGCCAGCATTCAGGGCCTTCCAGTGCAAGCAGGATTGCCTTGTGTGGGCAGACCGCATTCCATCTATGCGTTCAGCAGCTGATGGACGTTTGGCTGCTTCCACACTCGGCTGTCATCAGTACGGCTGCTCTGGGCATTGGCGAACGAGCTTCCATGGACACGTGTTTACATTTCTCTCGGGTGTATGCTAGGAGTGGGGCTGTAGGGTCATATGGTCACTCCGTAAACTTTTGAAGAACTGCCAGGCTGTTTTCCAAAGCGTTTTACATTCTTATTTGATCTGCACGGGAAGCGTCCCTGTTTGTGACTGCGTGCACTGGGGGACCCGGCTTACACATAAACGTGAAGCAGCATCTGGCAGGAATTTCTGCATATGGAATTTTCCAGGGCTGTAGCCACTGTGCGATGCAGGGGAAAACTGTGCCGTGTCTTGTTTGGAGCTGTGCCATTTGGTCACTATTTCAGGGAAGTCACATTGCTGTCATCCACACTGTTGTATTGGAGTGACCAGCAAAACACATCAGTGGTCAGCAGAGGTGACCTGGCCAGCTCCAGGGTGGGGGGTCATTGGCAGAGACTTGGTGGTCTGGCGGGAGGTGGGAGGTGCTACCGGCACCTAACAGGCGGAGCCGCGCATGCGGCTGAACGTGCTGCGGCGCCCAGCTTGGCCCCACACAATCACCCAGCACGAAGCGTCAGCGGCGCTGAGCGTGTGCGTGCCTCTCAACCCCGCCCTGCCCGCCCTCCAGAGTCCTCCCTCCACCGCCTGTCACCTGCTCCAGTGGAGGCTCACTTGCGCATCTTCTGGGTGAAATGACAGTTTTATGACACGGAACTTGTATCTATCCAACGTGCACTGGGCCGTTTGGGTGTCATTTAATCCGCACGATGCTGCAGTGAGGTGCTGCAGTGAGGCGCTGCCATTCCTATTTTGTAGATGAGGAAACCGAGGTTCAGAGAAGTTAAGAAACTTGCCTGAAGTCACACAGCTTGGAAATGGCCAAGGTGACATTCAGACCAGGAGGGCTGACTCCACAGCACCAATTTTAAGCCGCCACTCAAAACCCAGAGGCCCTGAATCCATGATGACCTCCCGCGGGCCGGGTGGACGTGGAGTCACACGAAGGCACAGCCCAGGACAGTTTCTGGCCAGCTCCCTCACGTCTGTTTGCCTCTAAACTGCCCGAGCAGAGGTCCCTTCTCCCTGCTTGTGGAGGGCGGGTTCTGCAGTCTGGAGAACACGCGGACGTTGTAAGCTGACACCCGGGCCTGCCATTTCCGTGACCCGCGAGCACACAGCAGACGCACAGTTGCCAGACATTCTTGCAGATACTCATTTTCCCCGGGTCCCAGCTGCCCGTGAGGCTGGAAGGGACGCAGAGGCCAGCTCTAGGGTCAGCCGCATGAACAGATGGGACGGGCGAGGCGACGCTCCATCGCAGCTCGGCATCTGCGAGGCCGTCGCGGCTGCTCTGGCGGGCCGACGCCCTGCCCCAGCTGAGCCTGGCGGTCACCCGGTGCCAGCTGTGTCGTGTCACTCATGCCTTGGGGCAACTCCTGCTTCTCTCCAAGTGCCGTGCTGGTGGGGCTCTGGCCACTTTCTTCACGTCCAGCTTGGCTCGGCCTTCGGCGGATAAACGCCGTGGAGGGGCCAGAGCAGCGTCGACGATGCCGGGTGACGCTCGTCGGTCCCCAGGCACTTCCTTTCTCGGTGTGTGCCACCTGATTCCAGTACTCACATACCCACTGTGGGTACCTAGGCTTATCGGGGCAGTGCTTTGGGTCCATGGCCACTCATGCTTTTCATCATCCACTCCTAATATCTGCTGAGCACCTACTGTGCGCCAGGCAGCCTGAGTAGGGCTCTGCCAAATCAGCGGTGAAGAAAACAGTGTTGTCGGTATCACCACGGAGCTTCCTGTCTACTGGAAAAGGCTGAAAATGAGCTAGTTAGGGACAGATTGATGCGACTGTCACTTGAGCAAAGCTGTAAGGGAAAAATGTGGTTTCCGGGATGATGTGGGAAGACCCAGAGCAGGGAGAGCTTGGCTTGTTGCAGGAACTGGTCAGGGCCGCTGGGCTGGAGTGGCATCGGCGGTGGGGACAGGGCAGCGGGTGGCAGGGGGGTGAGCACAGGTTAGATCATGCAGTGTCACACTGGGATGTTCGATTTTATTTGAGTCTTGCTGGACTACACCGAAAGGTTTTACGCAGGAAGGTGGCAGACTCTGGGCACAGTTTTGGAATAACTCGTCTTCTGTGGTGTGGGGGCTCGTTCAGACAGAGCGAGCGAGGAAGCCACAAGGCCAGAGGCTCTCACGCGCCTCGGAGAAACGCAGATGGCTGCGCCGGGAACGGAGAGAAGCCGAGGGCCCTCACAGCTATTCCTTCTCCCGTGGGAACACAGTGACAGTAGGTTGGTGGCCTGGGTGACTAAACTTGCTCATTAAGAGTTTAAAAATCCTGAAACAAATCGAATTACAAATTGCATTTTTAGTAATGTCTTACGTGGGAGTAATCAGACACCTTCACACAGGTTTTCTATACGAATGCTCACTGCAATGCTGTTTTTATAATAGCAAAAAAACTGTATTCTGAATGTCCCAAATAGACACCTAGGGACCTAGCCTAACAGGTCACTATTAACCTGTGGAATGGAATTGTATGAAATGATTATCAAAGGATTTACTGATTATGTAAAGAAAGTCAGTTTACTGAAGTGAACAGATATTTCTAATTAGAAACTGAGTGAGTGAGGCATATTCAAGATCAACCTGGACGATACGATGTCATCGTGAGGCTTACGTCTGCAAAGGAAAAAATCTCCCACATGACGTCCAACCAAATATTCACAGTGGTGAACACTGCGTGCCAGAAGTCACAGGCAATTGTGGGTTTTTCCCTCATTCCTATTTTCTGCTTATGTGCTAGAGTATGTGCTAGAGTATTTTTGTATAATTTTAAGAAGTTAAGTAATTTCCTTTATGTAGGAAGGGGGTTGCTGGACTGAAGTATAGGTACAAACGAGTGTGACCCCTTCTATGTTAGCGCTGAGTTCACGGCCTCGCTCCCGGAGCCCCCCTCTTCGCTCCCCCTTGCCCTCGTGGCCACTCGGCATCCCGTTCCTTCTAGAGTGCCCTGCCCGCTCCCTCTCCCTGGCACCTGAGACGTCTTCCGTAACATGGCGACCTTAATGTTGTTCCCGCGACCTCGGACACCTTCGAGAATGGAAGGGGCAGTGCTACGCCCGGAGCAGGCTGTCCTGGTGCTGGCACAGCCGCAGCGGTGCGTCTGGTCACCCCGTCTTGTCTTGCTGGTGTCGCATCTCCTCTGTGGCCCTCTGCATCTGTGAGCTCTGATCAGTCTTACGATTTTCCTCCTTTGACAAGAGTTGTAAACATGACTCCACTTCACGTTCTTTCCCGGAGTCGCTTATGTCTTTAACTGCTATCGACCGCTCCGCCCGCTGTGGCTTCTCGCTCAAGCGGGCAGCAAGCTCGGTGACAGCGGCCTGTGCTGGTGGCTGGTCCTCCCTCACGTCGGGGCTGCACAGGGCCTCACACCTGATAAATGCTCAAAAATGCTTCCCTGGGTTAGTAGTAAAATCATTGCTCTCTCCAGGCAAATGACGTGCGTGTAATTTACTCAGCTCAGAAGGAGGGTTGGGCAGCCTCCGGGGAGTCACCATGAAGCCAGCGGGTCCAGTCCCCCAGGGCCAGGGAGCCCTGCCGAGGACCGGTGGCGGGCTTGGGGGCGGGGACCCTTCGCAGGCTGTCGGCCACGTTTGGAATTTTGGTGCCCAAGGCTTGGGAGGGAAAGTCAGATGTCACTCATAGGCCACGGCGGGCAGATGGCTGGGTGCCGTTCGAATCCCCAACCACTGATAGGGAACCCAGTTGCTCTGGCGCTTTTTAGGGTGAAAAAAAAGCCCATCGTGGCCTCTTTGTCTCCTTGGTGAACGGACGTGCTCAGTGCCATCTTGGTTTGCAGCGTGATCTCGGCTGCTTGTCCACCTTTGAGCGGCCCTGCTCGCTGCTCTGAAGCCGAGGCCAGGCAGCGGCAGGAGCGTGTGAGCCGCCCCGGGAGACGGGTCTTCGTCCCTCCCAGCCAGGGCGAGTGCGACCCACACAGACACGCGCCACAGAACGAAGGACCCGCGCCCGCCTCCCTGGCACCCAGACGGAACGAGCTCGTTGGGCTTTTTCCCAAGTCTCTTTCTCAAAAAGAGAGTTTGCATTTTATGTGTTTTACTTACTTTTCACGCGCACTCCGGAACCACATCCAGCCGCCCGGCTCGGTGCGTGCTAATCTGTTTCCCTCCGTCTGCCTGAGCACGGGCCTGAGGTTCTGTCTCCCAGCCACCTGTTTGCTCTCGGTCTTCATTTACCTTGAACTTGAGTAGACAGCTCTCCCCTGGGGCTTGGATGGGCTGCAGAGACCCCACAGACGCGTCCCGCACTGGCTCGAGAACTATGTTTAGTTTAAAAATCATATCCCGCCCCCCAACCCCGCAAAAGGAAGAGTCGGTCTCTGTTACACGGGCAAAGAATGGGAAGGAAAGGCGCTCTGCCTGCCAGACGCAGACGCAGCACCCTCCCCGACACTGGCCCCCAGAGAGCTGCTCGCGCCTGCGACCGCTCAGCGGCTCCGAACCCGCCGACCGGCAGGGTCGCTGGTCTCGAAAGCCGAAGAAACAGTTAACACAGCGTATATAGAACCTAAGTCACGTAACAGCAAAGTTTCATCATTTTAAAGATTCTGTTTTATGAGGAAGGGGTCGTGGGTGTGGAAAAGTGGTCCAGAACGAGAGAAGTAAGCCCTAAACACGACGTAGGCAGCACCCCTCCCGGTTCCCAGAGAGCGGCGTGTGACCCAGGGTGCGTGCGTGCATGTGTGCGAGTGTGTGTGTGCGTGTGAGTATGTGCGTGAGTCTGTGTGTGAGTCTGTGTGTGAGTCTGTGCGTGAGTATGTGTGTATGTGTGTGTATGCGTCTCTGTGTATGTGTGTATCTGTGAGTGTGTGTGTTTGTGTCTGATGCATATATGTGTGTGAGTGTGTATGTGCATGTATGTGTGAGTGTGGGTGTGTATGAATGTGTGAGTGTGAGTCTGTGTGTGTATGAGTGTGCCAGTGTGTGTACCCTTTTGCTAATTACATCATGATCATTTCGGTCACACTAATTAAACGATGGGAACCTGGCACATGACAAGGCCTGACACTCTGATTAGAACCATTTACATTAGAGCCAAGCGCTGCCAACATCGACTGTTTTTCAAGTCTTGCAGCTTTTCCTCTGGTTCTTTGCCTTTTTCCCTCCAGCTTTAACCACTGGCCGACCCCCACTCTTGCACAAATAAAACGCTGCCACACACACCCCCGACGCCAAGCTCGCATCTGTGCAGAATCTGCTGCCTCCTATCCCTTCCCCGGTGGAAGGTTGCAGCTGGGCCCGAGGCAGACGGGGCTCCTGTTACGAGCTCGGCCTAGCGAGCACACGGCCATCACACAGCGAGGCCCGTCCGTCACCAGCACATGGCATGGGCCAGTCCAAACGACACGTGAACGAAGCCGAGACTTGGGTTTTAGAACGCAGCAGTCGCCCCTGTGTCCGACCACCAGTGGGCCCCTGGGGCGGCCTTGCGGGAGCATCTAGACCAGGGTTCAAGCTGGCTGGTGATCTGGGTCACAGGGTGGGCCTGGCGGACGTCAGGCTTTCCTGTCCTCTGCCCCAGTCTTGACTTGGCGGGGTGGGGTGGCTCTGGGGGATGCGCCTTGTCCTGCGAGCTTTGGCTAACCCTGTGACGGGCAGTGCGGGGCACGCCCGCTGGGCCCTGCCGCTCCATGTGGCCCACAGGCCACAGTCTCGCCAAGCCTGGACGCAGGTGGGGCCCAGGCCATCGAGCTGCGTGTGGGTGGCACCCCCAGGCCACACGGGGGCCAA
>NW_011889415.1:116229-127209 GCF_000151845.1 Pteropus vampyrus | reverse complement strand
ATCACCTGTCCGTCCCATGTCCTCACCGCCCGCCCCGAGGCACTGCCCACGGCCTGTTCTCCTCAGCCCTGGGGGAAATCCCAGTGGCAACAGTTCAGGAGCTGGTTTGCTAACTACAGACATGCTGATTTACAGAACATATTTGGGGTTGCAAAATTATTTTTCCTCCACTAATAACTTGCAGCTGCTTCGATTTGCTTTTTATCGAGATATAACTCACCCAATACAGAACCCACCCCTTTATAGTGTATAGGGAATACTTTTAGCTCAGGGGGTTGGTAGATTTGGGGGGCTGAAATAGATTGGTAATAGTGACATTTCATCACATGCCCAGGGGGCAAGCACCTCTTTTTGAATGACCATATGCAATGTTGGGTGAGTCGCTATCAATCATTTCTTCTTAGTCACTGCTGATGACCATAGAAATAAATTTGATGATACATATTAAGAATCTTCAAAGTTTGTATTTTTTGAACACTGCGTCTAGACTATCAAGCCTCAACACGAATACAAAGGAATCATTAACAAATATTTACCTCTGCCTAATAGGTTTTCCTTTCCCCCCAGAGCTGTGGGTTAGTGATTTTGAAAACGCTTCCTGTGTAAACTAGGACTGAGCACACAGGAACACAGAGTGTGGCTCGCAGTGGCCATGTTTCAGGTTGTTGGAGGAGGGAGTTGCAAATATCAGAAGAGCAGAGTTAGAGTAAAAATGAGTCGGAATTGGAGAGCATCCCAACTAGAGGTCATAACTCACTCATTATTTTTAATATATGCAGCTATGGGCACAGTGTAAACACAGGGGTGTGCGTGTGCACACATGTACGCACGAGTATATTTGCAAACACATTTTTTTCTAGCTCTGTAGATTGAAAGGACCTAGAAGCAATAACACCTTGGTGGCCACATGCAAACCTATCTTGGTTTCAAAACACCATTTTCCCCTAAAAGGAATGAAGGCCCCTTTAGAGAAAGAGCGGCCTCCAGGGAAGAGGCGAAAACACACAGAAACCACAGGGGACCTAGAGCTTCGTGTTATGCCAGAAAGTAGGGAGCACTGAGAATTTCAGGGGCACCCTCAAAACAGGAGCCAGCTTGGAGGAGCCCCCACTGGCGAAGGGACCATTTGAACACAAACACAGTGACAATAACAGTAATGTGACCCGTTGAATCAGACAGAAAGCCACGGTCTGTACGATGTAAATAAGTCGATCCGTCGGCTGAGTGACGTTTCTCCTTACTGGGGACACACCTCATAAATGCAGCAAGGACGCCAGAGTCGCAACCTCTGCCTTCGCAGTGACAAGTGGCTCCAGCCACGGCAGGCGCTAGATGCTAAAACCAGTCTGATGAGTGCGGATACGCACATGGTCCCACCGAACACGTATCACAGTCAGCCCCCCACATCCCTCTGCGGGTTCAACCAACTGCGAGTCTAAAAATACCAAAAAAAAAAAAAAAAAAAAAACCCCAGGAAATTCCAAAAAGCAAAGCTTGAATGTGCCACGTGGGGCACGAGGCTGACCCACACGGATGAAGTGGCACGGGGGCCCCGTGCAGACGTCGGCCACACGCGAACGCCTCGCCTCTGACAGAAGGACCCTCGGCATCCAGGGATTTCGCTGTCTGTGTGGAGGGGCCCGGGAACCAACCCCCCACGGTACCTCCCGAGGGATGACTGTGCTTCGATCTATGCAAGTCGTTCAGATTTACCGATGTCGAATGATTCTATCACAACCTACTCAATATATTTCTGACCCTCATATTCACGGATCTGGAGGGACAACTGTAATTACACAGGGGGCGGCGCTTGGCAGTGGAGACACCTGGCGGCCACCACCTTATGGGGTGGTGCAAATTAGCGTCTTGAGGGGCTGACAAAGTGCCACCTGGGGCCTGATGGCACACGCACCAGAAACTCCTCACGAGAAAGAATCCGGGAGACTACAAGCGAAGGGTGCTTGACAACGCGACTGGCCTTCACTCTTTGAGGGTGTTGATATCATGACAGACAAAGGACAGGTGAGGGGCTACGCCGGGTTAGATTACAGTCACATGGCTGCCAAAACAGCGTATGGTCTGGGATTTCCTTTTGCTGTAAAGATTGTCGGCAAGACAGGTGGAGGACTCTGCAGGCCAGGTAATATATTCTATCAACAGTAACGGTTCAGCTTGATTCTTATAAGCGGTCACGTGGGAGAATATACTTAATTTTAGGAAATATACACCGACGTGTTTAGGGGTGAAGATGTATCGTGTCTGCAGGGTACCCAGGAACGGAAGGAGGAGGGGGACGGGGAGAGACAGTCATGAGTCAGCGTGGTGACAGGTGAACATTCAGGAAACTCCCGTGAAGGTGTATGTGGGAATTTTTTTGTGCGACACTCTTCCCACTGGTCTGCAAGTTTAAACTAGGTCAAAATAAAAAGGACGTATTTCTGGCTGAATAAGTTCACTGCTAAGAATCTCGGGGATATAAGAGTATGGATAACTATTTATGTACAAATATGTTTGTCACAGCATTAGTTACAATAATGAAAAATTAGAAACAATGTAAATTAGAATAAGAGAATGGCTAGGTGATTATACATAAGCATTTAAAAATATTATGTAGCTAGTAAAATTAAGTTTTTTAAATAGATATAATTAAATGGGAAATGCTAAAAGAGTAATTATAAATATAAACTCAATTATGCTATATATGTATATATGTATGTATATATATATAGAGAGAGAGAGAGAGCGAGCGAGAGAGAGAGGGAGAGAGAGAGAGAGAATATACAGAACTGGATTACTGCCTTCAAAATATGTTCATTTTCCAATGTGTTCAAGACGTATTTCTAATAAGAAAGAAAAACATTTATTTCTCATTTTTATACCTTTTAATTTGAGATTCTTCTTCATTTGAGCAAGGACTAGGTTTTCAATAAAATGATTTATTACTCAAAAAATAGAAAAACTGTTTTAACTCCAGAATTACTTCAAATGTTGGTCACTTTAGAGACGTCAATTTATAAATAAATAGCATACTAATTACAAACTGCAACCTGTCAGCACTTTGGTGGCAAAGTGACATGATCGCCCTTCCCGGACCCCTGGTCTCCATGTTGCAGACTGGCCTGGCCTTGAAGTGCCTGCACGTTCTGTGCCCCTGTAAAAGCGAGTTCTGAGGGTGGGCGGCAGGAAGCTGAACAGCACCCCTGTGGGGTGGAGGGTCCCGCGGACGGGTGGCTGTGTCCTCTCTCGCGTATAGTGAGCTTGTCAAATGTTGGCGAGGAGAGAACTCGACTGAAGATCCCATAGGGACATTTTAAAGAGTTGCTAGTCACGGGTCGTTGTGTGTATATATATATTTCAACATGAGAGCCTCCACGGTTATAGGAGTGACTGGAAAAGACTTGTTTGTAACCGGAAACCTGAGCAGTGGCGGTGGTGACAGTGGCGGTGGCGGTGGCGGTGATGGTGGTGGCCATGGCGGTGACGGCAGCCGCGATGCTTCCATGGCGGACAGTGTTCTCTGGTGTCCACGGGGGACTTCGCCTCCGGAGGTGGTCGGTTCAGGGACCTTGAGGTTTCAAAGTGACAAAGATTCTGCAGAACATCTCCCCTTCCTGAAAGGTGGCATCCGGAGGCCACAAGCAAAATGAAAAACGCCTCACGCGGGGCGGCCTGCGGCCCGAGGCTCGACGAAGGCCGGCACCAGCCGCGACGGCGCCTCTGAGCATCTCCTGGCTGCTCAGTGCTTTGCCCGCTGCTCCCCGTTTCCTGCTGGTTTCCAAGCTGAGAAGCCGGAAAAAACTAAAACTAAAAGTTGTCTTGCAGCGACTTGGACCCACCTTCTGCGCTCAGCAGCCAAGTGGCTCGATGTGGCCAGCCCGCCGGGTCCACTCAGGGGGACAAGGAGAGAGTTGGAGCAGGAGGCCCCGGAGGCCGGGCGGGTGGGCGGAGGGCTTGGCCGGGGACCCGTGAGGCAATGTTTCCGCCAGGGCGGGAACGGAAACGCTGTGGCCAAGAACGTGACTCATGGTGAGAGGCTGTTCTCAGCGCCTGCGGGGCCCACTGAAGGCCGCACGTCTCCCCAAGGAGGGCTGGACTGGGGGGAAGGAGACGTGGGGGCCGGAGGGGCGCTGATCCGGGGGACGTGACACTGGCCTGCACCCCGCCCGTGCCTGCCGGGCATCTCCCCCGTACCGTGTCACAGACACAAGGCCTGGGGCGCAAGGAGGTTGCAGGGGCTGGCGCTTCAGAGCAGCCCCCTCTTAGGCCCCCCCACACACAAGGAAAGTCTGCATACACAGGGCAGTCTGCACACATGTTAGAAGTCTGCACACATGTGAGAAGTCTGCATACACGCGGAAGTCCGCACACGTGGGCAGTTTCGGGGCACCGCCTGGAACACGGGGTACAGCTGCTCTCAACACGTGCACGTACTGGGGGCTGTGAACACGGCATGTTCGGGGCACTGGGTGCTGGTGGGTGCCAGCAGGAGGTGGGAGGTGCGGGCACCCTCGGGCCCTCCTCTGCTGTGTGTGGGGAGGTGGGCGCCTCGGCCCCTCGGCCACATGCTCCCTCGACGCACCTTTGCTCGGTCCTCACTCCTTTCCCTGCGCGGAGACGCCCCTTGCCGCGTCACGCCCCCCCGGGCATCCCCGAGAGCAGGTGAGATGACTTGCTGACTCGGGTTCACGGGTGCTGAGGCCTCAGACGCGTGCGTGTGTCAGGGACCCGCCCCAGGTAGTAGTGTGTTTCACCCAGACTGAAGCAGACAGTGGAAATGTGGGAGCATCAGGGGGACCCAAGGGCTAAGCCTGCCGGCCAGAACTCCACGGGCCCCGGTGGCGGGGCTGCCGGGGCTGCGTCCGCCGGCTCCGCACGGTGCCTGACAAGCGGCCGGAGGGGGGTCGGGATAAAGACGAGAGGAACGACACCCCGAGTGCCCACTGCATGCTGGGAAGTGTGCTGGGCGTCACCACCCCGTTTCACAGGCCGTGATGCTCAAGCGGGGTCACACAGTGCACGACGCAGCTGGGATTGGAACCCGAGCTGGACTGATGGCCAAGCTTCCTACGGAAAAGAATGCAAGGCCCTGTGGGCGTCTGATGTCTGACGCCGTAAAAACAGGCCAGACGCAATGTGGGGGGCTGGTTAGGACACATGCACAGAGAATTTTCCTCTTCATAATTTATTTCCGTATGAGACAATGTTTCATACTGGAAGCCAAGGCTTTGGATGGTAACCAGAAGACTCTTTAAACCTTATTCTTGATTTTGTACTTGAAAAGTAAAACCCAAAATGCTCACTGCTTTCGTCATACCTTTGTTTTGTTCAGTTTTGTTTTTTGCTGACCTTCGGACACGTCTGACCTGGAAGAGAACGTGCACGTGCTTCTCGGGAGAGACGAAACTGCCCCCAAACGTCGGTCTTGAAGAACAAGATGCACACTCTCCCTTTCTGTTCCCTGAGAGCAGGTTCTGGGGCAGCGATAACTGCAGAGACACTGCCGAGCTTCCACAGTTGAGAAGGGATGGAGTACAGCACATACTCTGTAACAATTTCTTAGGAAAATTACAATTCTGCTCTTGTCTAAGTATACATACTTTCCGCCGGCTGCATAAGGTGACAATTTTAACTTCAGAAGATCAGGTTTCAGTGTTGGGGCGGAAACACATGTGACGGGGTTCGGGGTTCTTCCCAGCCATTTGGGAACCCAGGTGACTAACTGCTAACTAATAGGGTCATTAAAAAAAAAAAAGAATCAGCTTGTCCAAAACAGCAGAAAAGCTTTTCGCCGCATTCTGTCACTTTAGTGCATCTGCTCAGAGGAAGTCGTTTAGCTCTGGCTGAAATGGGGGCGGGAGCGAGGGCGGGGCTGTGTCCGGTGGCGGGGAAGGTGACCTTGGCGTGAGACGTGGCTTTCAGCGCGGCCTCCTGCCACGCTCTGTGGGAATCTGAAGAGGTTCTTTAACCCCCGTTTTGCAGTTTTCCTATAAAACGGTGACAGGGGCGGTATCTGGATGCTGGAGGTAAGATTATTGGGAGAACCGAACGAGACGATCCACACCAGACTTTAGTGCAGGGCCTGGCAAGACGCAGGTGCCGACGAAGCTAACGGCCGATCCCGCGGCGGAGGGCCGCGCATGCGCGCTCGCGGTGCGGACGGGCGCGGGTGAGAATTCCGGTTCTTAGAATTTGCTTCGGAACTTGGCCGGCAGCCCCCATCCCTCTCCTGGCTTCTGCTCAGTTGCCGAGAACTGTGGTTTCACGCGGGGTCCTGTGAAATTAGATGAAGTCTCAGAAGGCCGCAGTTGGGACTCCTTAAGAAAATGAAAATCCTGCTAGATAGATTTGTGTTTTTGCCAAGCTTCGAGATGCCCTAAAGCTCTGCCAAGCACTGGGTTTCCAGTTCTACAAACTCAAAGAGTCTGAAAACCAACGTCTAGAGCACGATGGGGAATTTGATAACTAGACCAAGATGCAGTGAGTAAAGTTTCCCAAAGATCAGCCACGTCTTCCATCAGGCTGTGGCCGACACTTCTGTTCTTAATCCAAATATTTCTGCTTTAGAGGCTAGCGATGGCCTTCGCTGTGGGCCAAAGGGACATTATGTGGGAAAATGATAAATTGCACATGACGTTTTCCATCTTTAGGTCATTATGCTTTAACTTTTATTGTTGATGTGTAACAACATGGATGGACCTGTGTCTTCTCGGCAGCTGGTATAGTTTTTTTTTTTTTTTTTTTTGTCTGAGGAGATCTGGCCTCTGCCGGGAAGTTACGTCCAGCCGTCTGTGGGGCAGGGGACGTGTGGGCAGGGACAAGGGCTCACGCAGGAGGAGGAAGCGACGTTACATACATAGGACTCAGAGGCTGAGCACAAGACGAGGGTCCCAGAGGCCGAGAGGCCTCACGGGGATGGAGACGAGAGGGGAGGAAGGGTGGACAGCCCACTGGCTTTCTGGAAAGCTCCCTGACACTGTGCCTCGAGGGTACCGCTTATGGGACCCTCCAGGGGGGCCCTGTTCGCTCCCACTTCCCGGCCTTGCACGCGGTGGCCAGGAGTCAGGCGGCACGGCTGAGCATGTGGCCTCGTGTTGGCCTGGGGAACGTCTTTCTCAGCCTGCAGGGGCCTCTGGGAAGGGGGCGGGTGTGGGGGTGACTGAGGGTGCACGGGCCTCAGCACTGGGCCTGCCAGAGTGTGACCTCGGACACCTGCGGGCTCTGAGGTGGAGCCGGCTCTTCATGTCACTAATGACATCTGTGTGTCCCGCCAGCGCTCAGGGTTGAAGCAGATTCTCTGAGGACGCAGGAGGCGCCGAGACAGCCTCAGACCAGGCGTGAGGCAGAAAGGGAGCCGCGGGCCGACAGCAGCAGGTGCCACACACAGCGGCCCGTGCTGACGAGGATGAGGACACGCGGCGAGTGCGCGGGAGGAGGAGGAAGTGTCCGGACCCGCCCCCCGCGTGGGCGTCGCTGCCACACACGTCTGCGAGGTTCCCACGCTCCCTCGGCAGGAAACGGTGTCCGTGCAGCTTCGTGACACATGTCGTCTGCCGGCCTCGGTCCTGCACGCTCACCTCGTCACTTCCTTCGGGGGCCGCGGCCCCTCCGCTGTCCCCCTCCTCTCCTGCTCTCACTCGCCTGTCCAGCGGCTTCGTCCGCTCGGGCTGCTCTAAGGAGAGGCCACGGACAGGGTGGCGTCAGCCACAGACGCGTCTGGAGGCTGGGAGGTCGAGTCGCGGTGATGGGCTCGCCACCCCTGGAGAGAACTCGCTTCGAGCTGCAGAGAGCCGCCTTCTCCAGCCACGCGTCCTCGCGTGAGGCGGGTGCGGGGAGAGCGTGGACAGTGGGGCCACCGCGGGGCCCACCCTCGTGACCTCAGCCTAGTTGTCCCCTGAGGCCTTGCCTCCAACACCATCACGCGTCACACGGGGGAGTCAGCACGTGAATTTGTGGGGGGACATCTGGTCCATGACGACTGCTCGACACGTCCTAGGCGCCGGGCCCTGGGCGAGGCTCAGGGTGTGGGTCCGCTGACCCTTACGTGGGGTCACGGGCATTAACCAGATCGCCACGGAGAAAGGACATGGAGTCCCACGGAACGAGCGCCAGGCCACGAGACGCCTGGCTCTGTGGGGACCCGGCTTGGGGACTCGGCTGGTTTGGGAAGTGGAGGGGGAGGGGCAGGGGAGGGGGGAGGGCGGAGGCTTTTGGGAGAAGGAGCTGTGACAAGAGGCCTCTGTGGAGGGACACGTGGGGACCAAGGTGGAGGCAGGTCCGTGGCATGGAGGTCACCACACCCAGGGCGTACGCTGTGAGGGACCTTACCCTGGCTAAGCTGGCCCTTGGGAAATGTTATTTCGCGTGGGCTGGAGTCACATTTAAACACTCCCCTGAGTGCTGAGACATGGCAGAGAGAGACTGAAGCAGAAGGCCAGGGTCCGGGGCCCTGGGCCTGGCGGGGGGAGGCTGAGTGAACCCGAGTGACTCTGCAGACATGAGTGCCACTTCAAGTGTCCGTGACCCCTTCCAGCAGCTGCTCCTGGAAGCTCGCCCGGCTGGCCGTGAAGGAGACGCCTGTCGCCGCTGAACGCAGCAGAGCGGCCCGAGGGCGGAGTCGGCCGCGTCTGGGCGGCTGCAGCAGAGGCCCGTGTCGCTGCCACGGCCAGCGGAAGGCTGGCGTCCGCAGGGCCACACGTGGATGAAAGACACGGACGCGCCGGTCAGCATGGGCAGGGTGGGGGGAGGGAGCCCCGCAGTGATTTCAGACAAAGCACAGAATCAGAACACAGTTTCATGAAAATTTCCATGGTTTCTGCCACGGCTATTGGTTGACGATGCTGGCGAGGCTTCTAAGGAGAGTACAGGCCGTTTCCGGCTCAGGGGCGAGCCGGCTGCTGCCGTCAGCCCCTCAGCCTCGTGTGCTAAGAACGTGGCACCCGTGGCAGACGCTTGGTGGGGCTCCCGCGTGGCGCCTGAGTCGGGACGAGGCGGCCACCATGCCTGTGCCGCTCTGCCTTTCGCTCTCCAACGTGGGGCCGGGTGGGAGGTCACGTGCCTCATTTTTACCTTGGGGACTTTTCACAGGAAGAGCGAGGGTTGAAAGCCGCCTCTCCCATGACTCGCTGTCCCAGCATCGATCCAGTATGTGACCTGGTCTCACCTTCGCCCTGACAGTTGGGTCTCAGCAGGAGGATGTCGTAGGGAACTGGGCAGTGCAGTCCGTCCTCCGTGAGGCCACGGCGTCCACCCGCGTCTGCTCCACGGCGCTCGGCCACACTCAGCTCCGGGCATGGCTTTCCCGGCCTCCCCTTCTCTTTCTGGGGGGGCCTACGTGAACCCCGATTGACAGCTGTTCATGAAAATTTCTTAAAAAATGATATTACTTTCGAAAGAACTGAGGGGAATACAAACCAAATGCCGAGGGGGCTGTCCCCCCAACCGCGCTGTGGCACAGACAGGTCCCGACGGCAGCAGAGAAGCAGGGTGCCCCACGGGATCGAGCCCCTCCTGTTCCTAACTGGCCTCCTCAAGTACAGTCAACAGGCCAAACGTTGGCCTTGTTCAGGCCAAATACTAAACTAAATAGAGCTTGGCACCAAATTGACAACAGTCGTTCCAGAAAACAAAGCCAGTGCGTTCTGTGCAATTGGAATATATATGGCTCTGAGCTCACAAAGCCCCAGACAGACACGTGTCCACGGACCAGCGGCCACCCAGGGCCCCGGGCTGCCTGACCCTTCTCTGGCAGCTGCGGCCTGCAGCCCCCTCGTTTCTGAAACGCCATCTTTCCCAATGAAAAGACACACGATCTTTTTCTCTGAAATCCACGTTCGAGAGAAACGAAATGAGAGTCCTTCCTCCCAAAGTGCCAAGCTTTGCTGGGAGTGAAAACAAAGAGAGAGAAAGAAAAACAAGCACAGTGACGATTGCTCGAAGCGGCTGAGCCCAGGGGGACGGGTGGGCTGCGAGGCTGTCGGTGGCCAGCTTGGGGTCTCCACGGCATCGGGCTCCTCCGTGACCTCGTGGTCACCGAGTCCCTGGGCGTGTGCTGGGACCTGACGGGTCGCCATCAACCCAGAGCTGCCTGATATCGAGTCCCGTGTCCCCAGCTCAGCGACAGGCAGAGCGGGCGGGGCTGGGAATGTGGCTTCCACACGCTCTGACGCTGGCGCGAGCTCTCGCCAACCTGAATCGCACTGTGAGACTAAGCACCCCATCCCGGGGCTCACGGCCACCAGCGTTTGTCCCTGCTCCCCAGGGACCCCACGCTGGGCCCGTGAAGGGGCACAGCTCTGGGGTATGTTCTTGTGAGTGGGGGAGTCCAGAGGCCCCCTGAGGGCAAACGGGAGCACTGGGGGCCTCTGGGGGGGACCTGCCGCACCGCCCCTCTCCCCACTGGCGTTCCTTCCCATCGGGCTGAGTTACGCTCCCGAAACCCAAGGTCAAAGCAGGAGGCGGGCGAGGGGATAGCTCCCTCCCTTGGAGTGGGGATGGCATCACGTGACAAGTGCACCTCTGTCACTTTGCAAAGGGGGCTTCGGGCACCAACCAGGGAGCAGCTGGCCAGCCAACCCCCAAGTCGGGACGCCATGGCGACCAGCGCCCGTCAAAATGCTCGAGTGGGGGAGCTGGCGGGCCCCACGCCGCCCGGAGTCCGCCGAGTCCGCCCCCGAGTGTCAGACCGCGGCGAGCACGGTTCAGCCTCTGGACTCTGTCCCTGCGCCGATGACGCGAACGTGTCACCCACAGCCCCGCCCCGGGTTCCAGGGCCAGAGGACCGTGGCCGGGGCCAAACCCGCCCGCGAGCGGCTTTTAGATTCGAGCGGCTTTTAGATTCGTCCGCGATTGTAGAAGACGAAGGGAAAGAATTCCTCGCAACGCGGGGAAGCGCACGAAGCCGGCACGCGGGGGCATCACGCACCGTCCGGAATCGGGGCCGTCCGCGCGTCCCCTCCCCCGCGAACCTCCCGCCGCCCCCCG
>NW_011889415.1:112271-116089 GCF_000151845.1 Pteropus vampyrus | reverse complement strand
CGCTCACCACTGTGTGTTCTCTGCCTATTGTTTTCACACACATTTTTTTAAACCTTCGTAAGCTTAGATTCCGATTTAATTTTTGTTTTATAAAAACAAATGTCATCCCACAAGGGGAAATAGCTCTTGTTAAGAACGCACATGTGCAGGACTGTAAAAGTTAATGAAATTCACAACCGAACGCATAACAGAATGGCCTCGGGACAGAAACGATCTGGTCCCCTCCCGCGAGCCACGGACCACTGGCTGGAACTGCGCACAGGTGGCCGAGGGCCCGAGGCCGTCGGCGTCCTGCCTCACAGCACGCGGGGACGCGCGTTTCATGACCCAGCTCTGCGTGCGCCGTCGTGCTTTGCCGCTGACGTGTGTCTGTCCGGGCCTGCCCGGCCGTGCAGCGCCACGGAAATCACAGGCCGCAAACCACACTCATTAGCAGAGGTTCGAGGCTGCACCCCCCGAGGTTGGACGAGCCCTCTGCGAGGCCGCCTCCGGTGACGTAACCCGAGCTGCGCCCCCGGCCGGCCCCGCGGCCTGGAGAGGAGCAGGACTCAGGCCCCGCCCTCGGCCCGGCTCCAGTCTCCGCCTGGGAACTGGGTGGGGGAGGGGCCGCCTTCTACCATCTGGACTCCGCGGTCTGCTGGGAGGACAGCGGCGCAGGGAAGGCTGGCGTGACTTTTAGTTCCCGGAATGTGAATGCCTCAGCAGCTTTGAGGAGCAGCGGTGCAGACAGCTTCCCCGGCTCTCGCTCCCAAATTGAACCGTGAGCTCCGCCGCGCGTCTTGTGGGCATGGCGAGCCTGCTGCCGTCCCCCGGCGCCGTGCGCACTGTGCTGGGCCGGGCAGGCGGGAGGCACAAAGGTGTCCCAGGAGGATGGCTTGGCCTTAGCGTGGCACTGGCTGATGCAGACAGGGACAAATGTGCAAAACCCTAGGTGACTTAAAAATAAATGCATAAATGTTATCTCATTCTTGGGAGAGTAAAGCACTGAATCTCAGCTGTGGCACCACCGCCAGTGACCACGTCCAAGGCTATCTGCAGTCCTGTTCTGGTGGCATTCGGGTGGCAGAGCAATCAGAGCGGGCTCTGGAACCAGGCCACCAAGCACTGACTTCTGGTCTGCCACATGAGTGCTGTGGCCTTGGGCGACGTGGTTAGCATCTCTGTGCCTCCGTCAGCTTTGCAGAAAGATGGGGATGAGAACGGGACCTGCCACAGGGTCACCGTGGAAACACAGTGAGCTAATCCAGGAAGAGTGAGCACGTCACTGACCGTGGCGGCTCTGAATGCCACGATTCGGGGCATGTGTGACACGTCCACCAGGCTCTATAGTCCCCAGGTGACTGAACGAGGGGGCTGCAGACTGACCTCTATGTCACGTTGCAAGCTGGGGCTCAGCTGGGTGCTCGCTACCTTGATTCTATTTCTCTACCTCGGATCCGATTTTGTTCTTCAAGTCTCGCAGCGGCAGATACGACCTCTGCAGATGAGAAAAAAAGACTAACATGGACATAAACTCAGAAGCGCCCGTGAGCTGCGAGCTGGTAGAGCCGGCGTCAGCTGCTTGCTTACAAGTCCATCCCGGGCTGAAGGGCTGGGCTCTGGTGTAGTCCTGCCTGTCGCTTACTCACTGTGACCCTGGCCTGGCTAACATCGTCACACCCCACAGCTCCCTGAAAAAGGCGGACCATGATGGAAACTGCCTCGCGGGCATGGCGGAAGGGGCGTGAATGCCCGCGGCCGGGCAGCAAGCACACGGTGTTCTGAGACAGGTGGCCCTTCCTCCCCAGGGGCCTGCGCTTCCCTGTCAGTCATGTGTTGTTAACCCCCCATCACCACGGAAACCATATGGCTGTGTGACCGTGGTCACCCACCCAGCCCTCAGCCTCAGGCGTCCTCGGCTTCCCTACGAAGGTTTCGCTGCACATGAGGCACTGAGTAAATACAACAGCTGCACGACACATCTATTATATGTAGGTCCCCCATTCTTGAGTTCTCACCGAAGGTATGAAAGAAGGCACTGTGCATACAGGGGGACATGATTCACCCTCAAAACGGGAGGCCCCGCCACGTGCGAGGGCGGGATGGACCGGGAGGGGGCTGTGCTGGGCGCCATAAGCCCGTCACAGGAGGACGGATTCTGCTGTGCTTCGCGAGAAACCGAGGCAAATCCAGACGCAGAGCGGAGGACGGCGGCTTTCGGGGGCGGAGAGCTCCGGTTACGCCAGATGGCTGAGCTCCGGGGACCTGCCGCCTGGCGTGCAGTGCGTGCTACACACAGAGGCATTCGTCAAGGGCGTAGGTCTCCTGTTACGTGTTCTAACCGCAGTACCACAAGGCACTCGAGATGAAATTTCTGAAATAGCTGCCATCTCAAGTTCAAGGGAACTCTGCCCGGGAGACGCGTCCTGGTTCCTCCCTTGCTTTTGCTCGAAGACCTGGGATTTTACGGACGACCTGAGTGGCCCGTCTGTGCTCTTTAAAGAAAGAGGGACAGCAGCGGAAACAAGAAGTCGCGGGCAGCCAGCCAAACACTCTGCGCAGCGACGCGGCCGTCACCAGCGCCGTGCAGGTCGCCGTCTTGCAAACGCCCTTGGCTCTTTGTGCAGAAACTACACCGAGACCTCTTAAGCCGTATCTTCCCTTAGTCCTCCCATCGAATCCGCGATGAGAATTCTCACCGCTATTTTCTTAGTGGAAAAATCCGAGGTTCAGAGAGGACGAGTGACGTTCCCGCGCCACACAGCAGGAGCCGTCAGAGCGAGGGGGGCCGCAGACCCGACCTCGCGGCCCCCGTCATCCCCCCCTCCCGCCGCCCCCCTCATCCCCCCCTCCCGCCGCCCCCCGTCATCCCCCCCCGCGAGCGTTTACCGCGCACCCGGCACTCCGTGCGCAGACGTCGTTAAAGAGATGGCAACAGCGCCCGGCGCAAAGGACGCGCGCGACCTTGACCAGAAAATAGGCCCGGGGTCCTGGCTCCGTCAGGGCGCTGAGCGAATGAAGCTCAGCATGTCCGTCTGGTGACACTTACGTGTCGTGGAGGGGCAGACGGTGCCGACGGACGCGACAGGCACGTGCTGGCAGGCGGCAGGAGGTCACAGATGCCGTGGACAAAGGGAAGCAGGAATGTGCCTGGGGCGGTGGTTGGGGCAGGAGTTATAGGGGTGAACTCTGAGTGAGACGTTCCCCACCTCCAGGAGGGCCCTCGACGGAGGGCGACGGAGGGGCAGGGAGGAGGCCGTGTGTCTGCACTGGAGGGAGCAAGGGTCAGGGTGGCGACACATGGAGTCAGAGGCAGCAGGCGGGGGGCGGACAGCGGACACTGTAGGGCGTGGTGGACACCGTAGGGCATGGTGGACACTGTAGGGGGTGGCGGACACTGTAGGGCGTGGTGGACACTGTAGGGAATCCCCGTCCAAGCTGCTTGACTGAGACCCACACTTCCTGAATAGGCAGGACCACTTCGCAATTCCTGCTCGGGGACACTTGGGTCTCAGTATCCCCTCCAGTGTTTGGCATCTTGGAAGTGAGAGACTTTGGACAGAATGCGGGGGTGCCAGCTGGTCAGCAGTATCTGCTCAGCGCTGGGCACGGGGTCCCACCCAGCACAAGGTGATCTGGTGCCCATGAACCTACAACACCCACGACACCCACAACGCCTGCAACGCCCACAACACCTGCAATGCCTGCAATGCCTGCCAGCCACACACAGGTAAAGTGGCCTGAAAAAATGAACACGAGGAAAGGGCCGTCTGGGGAGAATAACAGCTGAGCAAACCCAAGAAATCTACAGGTGTGTGCGTGGGGACGCGCATACACAC
>NW_011889415.1:111140-112221 GCF_000151845.1 Pteropus vampyrus | reverse complement strand
CCCCGCTGCCAGGCAGCCCCGTCGCTGGTCCCTCTCGCACTGCCTGCGCTCTGTCCCGGCTCACCCCGTGTGTACCTTCTACCTCCCACCCTCCGACGAGACCGTGCACAACCCAGCGGCAGAGGCCTCATGTGCGGGTCTGTGGCGTCCACCACCGCCTGCGGTGCCCAGGACAGGCGCCACGCAGGGGGCGTACATGGGAAGTGGGCTGGACTAACGCGTGACTGACGCGCAGGTGTCCGAGGTCACACTCTGGCAGGCCCAGTGCTGAGGCCCCCCGTGCACCCTCAGTCACCCCCACACCCGCCCCCTTCCCAGAGGCGCCTGCAGGCTGAGAAAGACGCTCCCCAGGCACACACGGGGCCACATGCTCAGCCGTGCACGGCCGGGAAGCGGGGGCGAACGGGGCCCCCCTGGAGGGTGATGAAAACGAGCCAATGGCCATGAGCCTGTCAGGAAAGAGGCAGGACGACCCCAGCATGGTGTCCCCAGGGCCTTGCGGTGGTGTGCGGTCACAGAGAGGGTGACCCCCGCTCGGTTCACAGAGGCCCCCGAGGGGTGCGGGCCTGGCACCCCAGGGAAGCGGGGTCCTGTCCCTCGTGTTTGCCACACTCCCGTGGTGCCTCAGAGAGAGGGCGCTGAGGGAAGGCTGCGCACTGGGACAGCCTGGACCACGTCCCCTGGATGCGCACGAGGCCTGTGCCCTGGGCAAGAACGTGCCTGGTGAAGGGAGGGTCCTGGCGTTCAGGTGGGTCTGGGGGTCAGTGCGTGGCACCCTCTCTGGGCTTGGGGTCCCTGGTCAACAGCCTCGGTCCCCTAGAAAAGGACGGCGGGCCCACGTTTATTGAGCACCTACTAAGCTGAGTGGCCACTGAGTGGGGCTGTCCCCACGCGTGATTCTGGCACTTTCTTAGAATAACTCCTCAGGGTGGGTGTGCTCCTCTGCCACAGATGAAGAACGTAAGACCAGTGAGTGACCGCAGAGGCCCGAACTGTAGGGAGGGGCAGGGACGAGGCCAGCTGGCACGGGGCGCTGCCGGACCCCAAGGCTCCCGTCTTCCTCACACTCCCAGTTCCTTTG
>NW_011889415.1:106106-106530 GCF_000151845.1 Pteropus vampyrus | reverse complement strand
AGGCACGCTCCCGCCCTGTGCTCGGCTCGAGCATGACCTGCGCCCGGGGACTGCGAGCTGCTGGACACGCCCGGGTTCGACAGTTCTCTCGGAAGCCCCCAGGGCCTCGGAACTTCGGCCATGGCTGTGTGAGGTGAACCGTCCCGCTTCCGTGTGGCGAGCAGAACGGATGCCCCGGGAGCTCCCAACCACGGGACACTCGGCACTCGTCCCCAACGAGGCTGCCGCCCACCCGCCCTCGATCCTGCCCGCTGAGGCTGCCTGCACCTGCCCTCGGCCTGGAGGGCTCCGGTCCCCATCAGCCCGTGTCAGTCCCCCCTGTCCCCAGTCCCCGCTGCCAGGCAGCCCCGTCGCTGGTCCCTCTCGCACTGCCTGCGCTCTGTCCCGGCTCACCCCGTGTGTACCTTCTACCTCCCACCCTCCG
>NW_011889415.1:102345-106056 GCF_000151845.1 Pteropus vampyrus | reverse complement strand
CGTGATTCTGGCACTTTCTTAGAATAACTCCTCAGGGTGGGTGTGCTCCTCTGCCACAGATGAAGAACGTAAGACCAGTGAGTGACCGCAGAGGCTCGAACTGTAGGGAGGGGACAGGGACGAGGCCAGCTGGCACGAGGCGCTGCTGGACCCCAAGGCTCCCGTCTTCCTCACACTCCCAGTTGCTTTGTCCTCACACCAGAGCCGAGCCAGAGGTGTCCTTTCTGGCGGGAGCCTCTTCTGTGATGACTTCCCTCCGTCCCCGGCCCACAGGGCGGTCTGGAGGACGCGGGTTGTGCCCACCAGGGTTTGCCCTCCCGTCTGTCTCTGAGGCGTGTTGGACGCTGTCCCGCTCCTTCCTCCCAAAGGGAAAGTCGACGTCGTTTGGTTAACTCAGAACCGCAAGGATAAATTCTTGGGGAAAAACGTGCTTCTTATTAGCATGTTGTTTATCCGTGTACTTGAAACACATTTATGTTGTCAGGCTCTTTGCAGAATCAAAGGTTCAGAGAGTCGGGTAGAAACCAGGAGAAACACGTTCACACGCTTGTCTGTTTCCTAATTCAGAGGTGACAGGGACCCCAGCCTCTCCGCGTGAAAGTCCTCATGGTGAGGATTGGCCTCCGCCATCATCCAGAGCTTGCCGGAGTCACCGCGAAGTACCCACATCAGTGCCCATGCGACCTCGTCTGCCTCCGACGGTCCGCTGGGGGCGCGGGAGCTCACGGAGGGCAGGCCGGGCAGTGCGTCCATCCAGCTCTGTGACCGTGCATCCGCCAGCCCAGCCACTCAGCGTACAGTCCCGGTCGATGGCACTGGCACCCTGGGGACCACCCTCGGCCCCCCGCTGTCCTCTGCTAGGGCCTGCGTCTCTACCAGGTCCCGGTGTCTCGGGCTGTCAGGGCGAGGGGCCCTGCTCGGCGGGGCAGCTGCACGCTCGGGGCCCGGCACTCGCGCTCCTGCTCCCGAGGGGAGGAGGCAGAAGCTCAGGGCGGCCCCCGGGCGAGGTCAGTGCCGGACCTGGCCGTGCCGGACTTCAGCGCTGCTGTTCTCTCTTCTCTCGTCACCTGTCACCTGCGTTTCCCCTATGGCTTGGACCGCAGGGTTTGCCTCCCTTCTACTGAGAGGAGACGCGACCCCGAGTTGCCACAGGCGGAGGCTCGCGAGGCACGGTCGGGCCCGGCCGTGGGGAGGAGGGGGCCAGGCAGAGGGGCAGGTGGTGAGGAGGTGGCCTCCGTGTGCTCCGGCAGGGACTGTGCCCTGTGGACAGGTGCAGTGGGGGTCGGGAGCCATGCCTGCCGGCCCCACCCGCCCTGGAACAGGGGTAGGAAAATCCGCGTTTCTTTCCCGTCTAAGTTCTCTAAACTAGCTCGTAAGGGGTGAGCCCGAGGCCTCGAGCAGCCGCGCGTGGGCGTGAGCTGACCTCCAGGATGTTGGCCCAGACCGCGCCTTCAGTTCTCGTGAAGCTGAAGTTCCCGCCTGCTGTTCAGCAGCGGTTCACAGTGTAAACACACGCAGTGAGGGCACGCGTGGGTGCCCGGCTCCACGAACTCGATCAGCACCCAGACCAGGACACAGCACGCTGCGGGCGCCCCGGTTCCACTCAGGCCTTCTGAACAAGGGGCACCAGCGTCCTGACTTCCGAGCGCATCGACCGGTTTGCTTGCCAACCGCCAAAGCTCAGAAGAGCTAACATAAAAGTGAGATTTCTAGCTTGTCTTGAAACCTTGAAGCACCCAGCAACACTGGGCTCCCGTTCCCAGCTGGATGGGGGAGGCTCCCGTCCTCAGGAAGGCCACCGCCATCCCCACCCCTACTACGTGACACTCAGAGCTAGCGGCGAGGACCTTTAGTCAACGCAGAAGAAACGGAATCAGGAACGAAAGCAGAACCAAGCCAAACAGACTACGCTCTCGGCCGTCACTGGCAGCACGTGCCCGGCCCTGGCGGCTTTGACCCTTCCGTGCCCGAGGAGCCCCACCCGCCCGTGCCAGCTCAGGGGTGCCTCAAATAGGTCTTAGGAAGGGACGTTCTGACGGTCCCTTTACACTTGTACCCTGGCTGTGGGGGTGTGAAGGCAGGCGTCACATCTACTTTTCCTTCCCTCCATTTGGCACAGCGGGCGCTTCTGCGGGTGGCTTGGGCACGGCGCAGCCAAGCCCGGGCGGGGAGGCCGGCACGCGGGAAGGACTGCGCCCTCACTCTGCTCGGGTGACTGTCTCCTTTTTCTTAGTTTGCCCCAATTCGTAAACTGGAAGAACAGCAGGGCGGAGGAACAGGTGTGCCAGGGCGGGAAACCCGGAGCTGCATGCAGGGCCCAGAGGAGGGCAGACCCGGCTCGGCCACTGTGCCGTGTGCTGGTCACAGGCGTGGTGGCAGCGAGGCCACAGCCAGGACCGGGACCTCTCTCCAGGCCCCCGCCTGTCGAGGGCACCTCATCACCCCTTCAGGAAACCACCGTGGCTCCCACAAAGGCCCGGCTCCCTCCCTGACCGGTTGCACAGGTGGGGGTGACCCCGTGGGCATGCAAGCTGCCGGAGGTTTAGGTAAGGGTTGGTGACTGATTCCTGGCTAATAAGGAGAAGTCAAGTTACAGGCTACATTTTTCAGCCCTGAAGTGGATGAGGACAGACTTGCTCTCCCTCCGTTCCCAGGTATGGAGAGATGGAGAGATGGAGAGATGGAATCGGGCTGGGTCTCATCCACAGCCGGTGCCAGGAAAACTGAGCAAGCACACAAAAAATAAAATGGGGCCTCACGTTACAACACACAAACCAGCTCGAGGTGGATGAAAGACTCAAACGAGAGACTTGAAACTGTAAAACTGCCATGAGTAAAAGAATGCAAAAAACTTCACACCGTTGACCCTGGCGATGATTTCTTGGATCTGATGCCAAAACCACAGACAACGAAAGCAAAAATCGACAAGTGGGCACATCCAGCTGAAGAGGTTCCGCACAGCAGGGGAAGCGACGAGCCAAGTACAAGGGCGCCCTGCAGAACGACAGAAATTAACTGCAGACGAGTGTCTGGCAAGGAGTTAATATCCAAACACATAAGGAGCTCAGACAACTCGAGCAAAAAAATAAAACGAACCCCAAAGACCTGATTAAATAATGGGCAAAGGACTCGAATGGACCTTTCTCTAAAGAAGACAGAAAGAGCCAACAGACACATGGGAAAAAGCTCAACATCGCTAATCAGGGAAATGCGAGTCAAAGCCGCACGAGACACCACCTCAGACCTGTCATGGCGCCGTCGAGACCCCGAGCGACCACGCGTGTTGGTGTGGAGGGAGCCCTCCCGCACTGCTGCTGGATGTGACACGGTGCAGCCACCACACGGGCCGGTGCGGGGGAGCCTCCAAAACTCAGAGCGGAACCCCCATGGGGTCCAACAACCCCACTTCTGGCGTTTATCCAGGATAATCAAGTCAGGACCCTGAAGAGCTGTCTGCACTCCAGGTCCACAGTGCCCAGCGGTGGACACCACCTCAGGGTCCACTGACGGGTGAGTGGGCACAGAAGATGGGATGTGTGCACACAATGGGGTATCCAGCCTTGAAAAGGAAGACCCTTCCGCAGGCGCCCAGGTGGCGGAGCAGTGAGGACATTGAGCTGAGTGAAATAAGCCAGTCACAGGAGGACACACACCACTGACGCCAGACGTAAACTAGTCAGACGCTAGAGCAGCGAGCAGAAGTGGGGTGGG
>NW_011889415.1:92482-98305 GCF_000151845.1 Pteropus vampyrus | reverse complement strand
CACCTCCCTGCTCCGCCCTCCAGACCCCCCACTGCTCCGGCCACGCCCCTCAAGACTAAGATGGGTGCCCACCCGGGAGCCTGGTCCCCCCTGCCCTTCCTCTGCCCGGATCCCCCTCCCACCAGCTGTGTGCAGCAGGTCGCACTAACCTCAGCCCCTGGAAGGTCTAGAGGCCGAAACCCCGACACATTTCCGCCAGACCCCCGCCTTCTGAAGGTTTAAGGGTGCACGTTTCAGAAGTGTAACTGGGACGATGGGGACCCTGTGCTTTGCTCCCCGAGGCTTCGCCACGCAAGAGCCACGTGATCCACAGTGAGCCTTCTCTCTACCTTGCCCCCCCCCCGCCCCCCTAGGCTTGCATGGCAGGGGGCACCTCTTGCCCACGGCTGCTGGATCCGGTTCAGAGCTCAGGCCTGGAGGCAAACGCTTCGGCCTGGGCAGAGCCCTGCGCGCCCATGGCAGGGTGTTCCACGGGGCTGCTGGGGACAGCGGTTGTTGGTGACAGTCTGAGGTTCGAGTGAGCGAAGCAGCCTGGTTCTGGAGGTGCTGCGGCCCCGACGGAAGTGAGTTCTTTTTGTGGTCCGCTGGATAGGGTTCTGGAAAGAGCAGGCGGGAGGGGCCTCCCCTCTGCGTGGCTCCCCTCCCCCGCCCCCCCAGACTGAGAGGCTGGCGGAGGGTCCAGGGCAGCTGCACAGGACCTCCCCGCGAACCCCACTCCCAGTAACGCGCCTGCCGCGCCTGCCGGGTCTTTGTCACGCACAGATGGGCTGTGCCGGCCCCCCTGGGCCTGTCTGCTGAGCCTGACCTGTCCCGCGTGCTGCCCGGCTTTGGGATAGCGCCTGGAGCCCCATGGGCTGTTACCTCGCACCTGTCCTGGAGGACTGGAGAGGCTTCCTCACGCCCCACTTCACCTCCCCATTCATATGCTGGTCTCCAACAGTCAGCACTTGTCACATTGAAAAGCTGCTCTGGGTCTGTCCAATCTCCCAGACCAGTGCTGGCCCAGAGAGCAGCCTGCAGTGGGGTGGGCCTCCGGCTGTGGCATCCGGTAGGGAGGCCACTGTCACACTTGGCTACGGCACAGCTGAGATGTGGCCAGTGCACCCTGCAGACTGCAGTTTTCATTCTATTCCTGAGTAGCTTAAAAGTAGGTGCACTGGCCAGTAGACCCCGGCAGGCCGCATGGCTGGAGGCTGTGCCACCGGGAAGAGGGGGCCTCACCGTCCAGTCCCCCTGCCGCCATGCCTAGCACACGGGAGGGGCTCCCACAGCATACCCTGAGCTCAGCTGTCGTACGCACTTCACCAGTGTCCTGCCAGGTGGATGGTACTAAGCCCCGGAGTGTCACCTCCACATACAAACAAAAACAGCAGTGGCTCCATGAAGTTAAATGCTGGAGCCGCGATCTGAACCACTGCTGAGAACACCCCGCCCCCGTTTCCACTGGCAGGGCCGTGCGTGGGGACTGTGTACGTGGTGGCACACACCCGTGGGAGGGGGAAGCGTTTACACAGCAGCTGTCTCCACGCCGTGGGACGTGCACAGACCTGCTCTTAGCGACACCCATCTGCAGGAAGCAAAAGCGGCGAGCAGGCACGCGGCCGTGCGCCGCGCCGTGAAGGGGACGGGCTGGCCGACTGAAAGTGTGAACCCTAAAAGAGAGGGTGCAGCACGACACGGCGGGGGGGCTGGTTGGGGTCTGGCTGCTGACAGTCTGCGTGGGGGGGGGTGCGGGGTTACCCCACGGTGGGGGCGATGCCGCCATCTCCTGGTCGGCAGGCACCTGACCAGTGTTGCAAAACACAAAGTCCAGACATGGTGGGCAATTGCAGTGGCCTGTTTTTTAGATTCGTCATGACTGAGCCTCACACTTTATAAAAGGTTTCGAAATTATTCTAAGTTGGAAGAAAACATACTGTTCTTCAAATTTTCCTTCTTTTGCAAGTCAATATCACCGTCTGGAGTTTTGCGCACACCCCCCTCCTACTATGGCTGACCAGCTGCTGAAGCGTCTGGTGACGGTTTCTCTTGACTTTCCTCTGACAGGTGGCTGCACCAGGCGGGACGCTGACGAGACCGCACACAGTCCAGGCCCCCCGCGCGTCCTGGGCACGTCCTTCCTCTCTCGGCTACGTCTGTCTCTAGATGAGTGTCGGAGGCTGTGCCTGGAGACAATGCAGCTGGGCCAGACTTTCAGATTTGGTGACAGTGCTGAGTCACATGCTCCCACCCTGAAGAAGACGCACAAGAAGTTCCGGCTGTGACCCGCTGGGGTGGGCACCAGCGCAGCCAGGAAGCAGAGCTCGGCTGCCGGCTTGGTCGGCCATCGGCACGGAAAGGGGAGGTAGGATGCGGGGCTTTGGGGCCCCATGTGCTGGGCTCTGCACAGAGGGCCCGACGACTTGGTGGGCATGCCGAGGGCCGCGCTGCCCGTTCCTGCCCCTTAGGCAGGCAGGGTAAGGGACACGGCGTGAGCCTTGGGAAGCAGACAGAGGGAGAAGCATCCCCCGGGTCACAGGCGTGCCGTGCCCACGAACGCGAGCTTCGGTGGCTCATTGGCAGGTGGTAGAAGCCGCATCCGAGCTGTCCCCTCCGGAGCCTCGCTCGCCTTCTGGTCAACGCTCAGCTCAAGCACCTACCAGTCTGTGTTCTGAGTGACTCCTCAGATGTGCCCACTGGGGATGATGGGCCACACTGATGCATACTCACTGAGCCATTAGTATTCCACTCAAGAAGACAGGACACGCGGTTGCCCAGTGTAGCGGGGAGCACGTCTGCTTTACATGCTGAAGGTCCTGGGTTCGCGCCCCAGTGCAGCCACGGTCCACGGTCTACGGCCACGCCACCCTGAACAAGCCCGATGTCTGATCTCGGAAGCTGAGCAAGGTCAGGCCTGGTTGGTACTTGGATGGGAGACCACCTAGGAAGACCAGGTGCTGTAGGTGTAAAAAATAAAAAAAAGAAGGGAGGAAGAGAGGGAGGGAGGGAGGGAGCCTTATGAACACATGCTGTGTGACACGCCATTGCTGGGGACAATGATGGAATGAGAAACGGGCCCTGTGTTCAAGGGGTCCGTCACTTCACCTTGCACATACGGGGAGCCCTGACTCCACGTCGCTGATAGTTCTGTGACTGAACCAGCGTGGACTGAGACCAGCTTTGCCGCAGGCTCCTCGCTGTGATAGGGTTAAGTTCCTTCAGTGTCCCATCAACGTCAAACATGTCACCTGGGGCCTGACAGTTCCAGGGACCATGTTGAGCGTTTCATGACTGTGACACGGGTCCCCCGTTTGCCCACCACTGTCTGCTCAGGGCCGGCCTATGCCAGGCACTGTGCTGAGCGACGTGACAGCCCGAGGTGGGTCCTCCCCTGGCTTCACGGACACCGCTGCCTTTTGGGAAAGGTGGACAGGTAAACAAGACACACGCGAGTGCGGCTTCTGCCGTGCATTCTGGCCTCTCAGCCTGGATCTGCTCTCTCCACTGAGAAGTCAGCTCACCAACCCACTCCCGCCAGATGAGCTTCGGATGCTGGGGACACTTCCCGGCGTGTGTCTAGGGCCGAGGGCCTGCAGGGTGGGTGCCATGGTGTCCAGAGAGAGCAGTCTTCCCTCCTTTCTTCAAGTTCAGTGGCTCTCAGGGTGAATTTCTGCAGGTGGGACGGGCTCGATGAACAAAGTCAAGGGCAGACTGGGGATGAGCAACTGAGGGCCTTGGCTGTGTCACTGGCCTTCTCTTGGGTGTCATTTGGGGGTCACCAGCCTAGATGATGTCAGTCTTTTCCTACAGATTTACTGGGCAAATTCTCAGTAGATATGGCACTGTATTTACTATGCTCTGTAAGGGGTTGGGTTAGTTCTGTAGCAAGCATCCTGGCGTGTGGAGACATATGTCTGTTCCCACGTGGTTACGGCTGCAGAGACCGTGGCTACGTGGTCTTCGGGTCAGCTCACCGATGTCCCCAAAGATAAAAGCACCTTCTGATTGAAAGCTGGCTCTGAAAATGTGTCTTGGCAAAGACCTCCCTGTCCCATCCTCCTAAGACGATCGAGTTTGTTTGGTCTGCTGCCCTGACAGACTCACTTAGGCAGGGAAGGGGTTCGCTGCAGGCCTTTCTGCTTTGATTGCAAAGTTTTATAATCAGAGGCAAGAAGACAATGGTAACGGACGAAAACATTCGGCCAGAATGCAGAGCACGGCGCAAGCACATGACAGACCCGCGGATGGAAGACACGGCCGGCTCGCGCTGGGGACCGGCCACCGCTTTCCTACACTTAGAGGCCTTTGGTCAGGTTAAGCCCGTCACCTCTACTGTTTTAGCCTTAAGCCATAACACATGAATAAGATGCTAGCCTCGTGTACCGATGTCGCAGCGACCCCAGTCCCCAGGAGGTGGGCACACCCTCCCCCCAACACTGCAAACTAAGCCCTTGTGCATCCACCGGGGTCTGGGTTGCAAGCAGCAGGCCCTGGGGACCGTTATCCTCTGGAGGAGGATTTATGGAAAGAACAGCGGCAACTTACAGACTCGCGGGAAGCTGGGGACCAGCTGGGGACCAGCTGTGGCACGGGGACAGGGCCCAGACACCTGCAGAGGGCTGGGCCTCGAAGCCCACGGCAGTGGCCATGGGGCACAAGGTCGGCTGTTGTGATGCTGGATCCCGTGGGCCCTCCCAGGAGCAGAGACCTGGAAACGGCCCTACTGTGGGTCACCCTCGCGGCAGCCCCCGCGTGTCCTGTCCAGGGGCAGGAGCTGCCTGGGACCTGGCGTCACCTGTGTGCCATGGCTCATCTCAGGCACGGACCCTGAGCCCCCCAGGGCACTCGTGGTGGCAGACGTGGCTGGGCTGCGTCTCACTGTGAGAACACGAGAGGACACGCCTCGGCACTCCTGGTAAGCCAGAAGTCCACGGGGCGTGAGGCCAGGCCCCCCACGGAACCAGCCCAGCCCCACATGCGGGAACGCAAAGCGCCGGGCCCCGCCACGGCCCCCACGGCCCCACGCGTGGGCACTGTCGAGCACCAGGCCCCAGGCACGGCGGGCACCCCCGTATCCGTTCGGCGAAGCCATGGGTTCGGTGGCCGGCTTTGAAACTCAGGTCTCGGCAGCCCCAGGCCTCCCCGGACAGGCAGCGCGTCCCTCTGCTGTCACTTGCTCACTGGCCCACTCAAGGCTGGCACTGCGGAAGTGGTCGTGTGCACCCCGCTTCAGTTTAACTCATCTATCCTCTTATTTAGTGAGAAACTGACACCTGCTGGGCTCTCGCTGAGCTGCAGGCACCGGGCCCCCTTTTCACCTGGGCCGCCTCTGTCATCCATATAATCACCCGGTCAGGCCGCCTGTGGCCCACCGTCCACTGCCCCCTTTCCCTCCTCCTCTGGCGGCTGGCCATTGGCTCATCAGAGGGCTGGAGTCACGTTGGGCTGGTCCTTCTCCCTGTTTATTTGCCTTTGATCCCCAAGTTCTGTCCAGTCTATGTCACCCCTTTTCAGGTTCTGGAGTCGAACGCTCAGCCGCGGGGTGGTGTTGCTCCTGTCTCTGACCTGGTTTTAGGGTGCTGCACCCCCCGAGCACAGCTTCCTTATACATACGGCGTTTTGGGCCAGTCAGTTCTAAGCGGTGTTCGTCTGCTTTCTCTTTCTCTCACCCCTGATGACAGATGCTTGAAGACTTCTGAATGTGCACTTGGGGCGCCTGCTTGTTCACTGAGGTGCGACACCGTGCACGTGTGTGGGAACAGAGTCTGTAGGACCCTGGCTCTCTGGCACTTAACTCTTGACGTCCATGCGACCCACACCCATCCACCTTCGTGCCTCGTGTGG
>NW_011889415.1:91821-92432 GCF_000151845.1 Pteropus vampyrus | reverse complement strand
CGCGGGGTGGTGTTGCTCCTGTCTCTGACCTGGTTTTAGGGTGCTGCACCCCCCGAGCACAGCTTCCTTATACATACGGCGTTTTGGGCCAGTCAATTCTAAGTGGTGCTCGTCTGCTTTCTCTTTCTCTCACCACTGATGACAGATGCTTGAAGACTTCTGAATGTGCACTTGGGGCGCCTGCTTGTTCACTGAGGTGCGACACCGTGCACTTGTGTGGGAACAGAGTCTGTAGGACCCTGGCTCTCTGGCACTTAACTCTTGACGTCCATGCGACCCACACCCATCCACCTTCGTGCCTCGTGTGGGTTGAAGTTCGTGGACCTGGGTCCGCGGGTGCTTTCGAGGGGCGTGGAAAGTGCTGGGCTGCTGTGTCTGGGTGCACGGCCGGAGCAGGCCCAGGTCAGGCCGTCATCACTCATGGCCTTTCCCCCGTGGCTGGGCGCAGGGGCGCTGCTCCCGCAGGCCGAGGGACCGCCCGCCGGTCCCATCAGAACGCGTCTGAGGTGTGTTCCAGAATTCCACCAGGCACACGCGGGTCGGAGGTTGACACCTTTTATTGCCACACAGCACCCGGGCTCATGGCTGCCGAGCCACTAGCCTGTCACGTT
>NW_011889415.1:70258-91771 GCF_000151845.1 Pteropus vampyrus | reverse complement strand
ACCCTGGCTCTCTGGCACTTAACTCTTGACGTCCATGCGACCCACACCCATCCACCTTCGTGCCTCGTGTGGGTTGAAGTTCGTGGACCTGGGTCGCGGGTGCTTTCGAGGGGCGTGGAAAGCGCTGGGCTGCTGTGTCTGGGTGCACGGCCGGAGCAGGCCCAGGTCAGGCCGTCAGCGCTGGGCTGCTGTGTCTGGGTGCACGGCCGGAGCAGGCCCAGGTCAGGCCGTCGTCACTCATGGCCTTTCCCCCGTGGCTGGGCGCAGGGGCGCTGCTCCCGCAGGCCGAGGGACCGCCCGCCGGTCCCATCAGAACGCGTCTGAGGTGTGTTCCGGAATTCCACCACCAGGCACACGCGGGTCGGAGGTTGACACCTTTTATTGCCACACAGCACCCGGGCTCATGGCTGCCGAGCCACTAGCCTGTCACGTTTCCACGGACGCTGTCCTTCGCCTTGCGGTGGCCTGCTGCAAACTTTTATGTTGCTTTAGGTTCAAATGTTCTGTGCTGTTACGCTTCACACACGTCTCTTGTAAGCTGTTTTACTTTATTTTTGCCTGAATCCGACAGCCTGTCCTTGGAACTGGCAGATTCTACTCGTCTGCTTGCCGTGGTTGTGGGTGTACCTGGATTTTGCCGTCTTCGGGCCCCTCTTCCCCGTGGTCCCGCTGCTCCTCACCGCCCCCCCCCCCGGCTTCCAGTGCACGGCGAGAGCATGCGGGTTCACAGCCGGGCGGGGCTGGCACTCCCTGGTGCTGGGACAAGGGACAAGGGCTGACCTGAGCGAGTCCACATGGCAGGGCACAGGGACAGGACGGGAGAGGTGGCTCTCCTCCCTGCGCGGCCCTGCACGGCCGCCGCGGGGGGCGACTTCCTTCAGCTGTTTGTTGGTTTTTCCGGCTAGAACAGGCCGGGGGCCGCCTCGCAGTAGGCCCCATCCCAGCCTGGGTGACATGTTGAACAAAGTGGCTGTGACTTCCGCCCTCACCAGCTCGGGGTCCAGCAGGGTGCTGCTTGGGTCATGCTCATGGGCACAGTCACGATGCAGCCTGGAGGGGACACTTTGGGTGCAGTGAGGGGATGCAGTGGTGTGGGGTTGCCCCCCCCACCGACCCCGCTCTGCCGGTGCTGGGATCTCTGAGAAGGGTACATTCCAGATAAAGCGTTTGCAGCTTTCTGGGAGGGCCGGGAAGCTGCCCCGGCCCCCAAAGTGTGGTCTTCCCTCAGTGACGTGATGCCGGACCTCAGCTGGCAGGGACATCGGAGCACACTCATCTGACAGCTTCCCTCACAGCCGCACGTGGCCACGTGACTGGATTCCAGCCACAGGGGTGTGGGTGGAGGTGACGCATCTGCCGGGGAAGGTCACGGCCTTTCCTTTCATCCTCCGGTCGCCCGGAATGAAGTGTGACAGCTGGAACCAGGGTGGACCCCGTGGATCACAGCGGGAGCCGAGGTGGTGGACAGCAAGATGGCCAGGGAGACGGGCCCGCTGAGTCCGGCGTCACCTGCCCGGCCATGTCCACGGAAAACAAGTATCTGCCTGGGTTTAACCAGTTGCTGGGTCAGATTTGCAAACTCGCAGCCAACAGATGGCACAGCGCTTCAGGCACAGGGGACAGGGTCCTCTGGAGCAGACGCTCAGACTTCAGCCCTCAAGAAACATCGCCGGGAGCCTGTTGGGACAGGAGGCTCCGTGTCCCACCCAGGTGTCCGGGGTGGACCCTGGGCACGTGCATCTCCCACAACCTCCGAGTGCAGCCAATAACCCCGGGGCCACATGTGCAGACGCTGGGCACCAGGGTCCCGAGGCCAGGAGCCGGGGACTGGGCCCAGGCTGGCTTCAGAGCACGCTGGGGCAGGAGCACACGGGGCGGCCGAGGCCTGAGGAGGGTTTTCTCCTTGTGCGGAGGGGACCGAAGAATCCTGAGCGGGCGTGGCCTGGCCTGATTCAAGTTCACAAAGTCCTTCTCCACCGTGTGGAGGACGGCCACAAAGGGCGGGGCTGTGGCGTCGCTGCTCAAGGCAGTGATGCGGGGCCTTGGTCCACGGTGGTGTCAGGGACTGTTTGGAGGCCAGAACAACAGGTCATCTGCTGATGGACTCGGCGTGTGGCGTAAAGGAGGGAGGGGGGTCAAGGTGACCCCTGGTTTCTGTCTGGAGCCCAGGGTGGAACCGTCATAGGGTGCATGGAGCAGACCCCTGGGCCAGGCACAAACCGCAGTCCCTAGTGCTCTACCTGTGGTGCCACCGGAGGGTGCCAGCCCGGGTCTCACGCCTCTGCCCCGAGACCTGCACAGCAGTGTCCCGCCCAGCCCAGGCATCCCGCCAGCCACTCGGCTCCCTGCACGAGCACCTGGGCCTCACGTGTGCTGTGCGGTGGTTCGTCTGACTTCTGAGACGAGCTGCGTGTGTGTGCGTGCGTGTGCACCGTGATTCTCCAGCTGCAGGGTGCGGTGTGACTCTGGACACCACACTCCCGGAGGGTCTGGCCGGTGTGTGGGACAGGCCTGTTCCCCAGCCTCGTCAGGAATGACCGCACGGGAAGAGTACGCTTTCTTCACGCTTTCTTTGGCCTCCGTCCTGTAACTGTCACTCATGGGCTTACGTCCCGAATCCGCAGGGAGGCCGTGTGGCCTGCCTCCTACCCGGTCCTCCAGGCCCGTCTTGTTACACTCCCCCCGGTGCCCTTCCACGCCAGCCATCCCGAACTCCTCGTTTACACCGTCGGCGCCTCCTGCCTCTGCCCAAGCTGGTCGCTATCTGAGAGCCTCCCCCGCCACTGACCCAGCCTCCTCCCGGCGACTCAGGGCCAGGCTGGAATGAATGGCACTTGCCTGGTTAAAATGGCACCATGTCTCCCCAGCCCCTTGCGCATCCCCCCAGACTGGACAGACTCCTTAGAAAATGCTCCCGAGGCTCCCTGAACAACCATTTGCTAATACTGTAATTTCGTCAGTTATCCATAGGCACTTGTCTTGTCACTTACTACTTGTCTTCCCTGGGGAACGGTGGGTGCTTGAGGGCAGAGACCCAGGGCTGGCACCCTTCCTGCGTCCCCAGAGCCTGGTGCCCAGCAGGCCCACACTGAGTGTGTGTGGATTCGCGCATGGGTTTCAACAGCTAGAGCACGTTTCCTCCAGCTCTGGGGTGACCAGTCCTAGGCTTTCCACAGCTCAGATTCTTCTCGCTGGCCTCGTTTGCATTCCAGCGCCTTTGGTGGACAGTGCGACACAGCCCCAAATTTCCGTCATGCTGTCTTTGCCTTCGCCTTCCGTCGGCTTCAAGCTTAGGCTTCCCTTTAAACAAATCCAGCAGCAGACGAATGATTTGTTTTGCTCCTTAATCGGTTTCATCACAGGGTTCTCCTCTGTTCCTAGTTCTCCTCCCTTTTACTGTGAGTACTTTTGAGATTTTGTTTTGGATTTTTCTCTCCAAACGCTGTCGGTTTTCAAATACTGTCCCCACTTCAAAGGAACAAGTAGGGACCCCCTCCACAGGACTCCCGCCCGTTCCGTGCCGGTTTTCCGGCTCCCTGGGACAGAGCTGAGGGCCTCTGCCTTCGGACTGCAAAGTCTCTCCAGCTGGGAGGTTTGCTGCTCCGTGCCCTCTCGTGACGCCTTGTGAGCATTGGTGACATGCTGTGGAGTTCTGTGGGCACCATAACGTGGAATTACTTATTAGAGAAAAACCAAGGCCGCCAAGCCTGTGATCAGGCCCTCGGAGGACTGCTATCTCAAAGGCCTTTTGGGTTTCTATAAAATTCTGTTCGGTTTTTACGCGGGATTCCAAATAATTTTTGTATCGCTCATCTTAAAGGTCGGCCCAGCTCAGGCGCTCTGGCGATGCGTGTTGCAGAAGTCAACAGAGACGTTTACAGCCCGGGTCAGAGCCGGTAAAGCCAAGAGCCACGGCTGCTTTCTCAGAGAAACGCCATCATTCCCAGGCTGCCGGCGTTGGAAGTGAAACAGCGAACACACCGGACACGGACGAAGGAGGAGCCAAGAGAAGCTGATCTGCTCGAAGGCTGGTGAGTGACGGGCTCCGACGGCCTCCGGCAGGCGTTCTTATTCAGCACTAACCACGTCCTGAAGAGGGACTGTTCCTCTGCGGATGGGACGGCGGGAGCAGCGAGGAGGTGACGCATGCAGGTAGGACCCTGCACACCTGAGACGGGCCCTGGAGCTGGAGGTGTCATCGTCTGTGCGGGTGTCTGCTCCCCGCAGCCGGTGTCCTGCTTGGTGGGAGCAACCCGACCTCCTACGAGACGGTGTCGGGGCGCCTGGCGCCGGGGAAGCACCGAACGGCGTGGGCAGGGGGGCGGCTGCTTCATACTCATTTACAAGTTATTTTAAAATTTTTTTGTTATGGAAAAACTCACATACGCCAAGCAGAGAGGACAGTAAGGAAACCGCAGGTGACTTCGGCCGTCAGCGGTGCCAGCCCAGGGCCAGCCCTCCTTCCCGTCCATCTCCCCAACTGCACCCGCTCATCTCACGTGTAAGTCCTCACGCTGTGCTTCCCAAGGACAAACCCACGGCACCGTGGTCATGCCTGCTGCGGCCGGTCCCTGGTGCTGGTTCTAGGTCCCGGGTTGAGGCTTATGGTAAGAGGCAGAATCCGACAGGGACAGAATAATGAGAGGGCCCACCCTGCATGGCGTGGGGACAGCGCGCGACTTCCATTGATTATTGTTAGTACTTTTTTAGTTAGAGGGAAAAATTGTCTCCTAAAAATCAATTCTCGTTCTCGGTCAAACACAAAGCTTATGGAAAGTGTCCCACTGAGGGACAAAAACTGCCTTTGGGGCGAGCGAGGTGTGTTGTTTTCCCGTCTTCTGGTGACAGATGTGGCTGTGTCAGTGAAGACGTGTACGTGGCCGAATGTGCAGCATGAACACGGAGCCGCGGACAGGAGACAGGGAAGCGAGCGTGGGAGAAGGCCGGTACCCCCCCGTCCCGGGTGACACGTCTGTGTCACCGAAGGAGCGGTGTGGGCCGCCGCCTCCGTGGGCACCGCCCGGGCCAGAGACCCTGCTTTCCCAGGACTTCTCTTTTGAAGATCCGGTTAAGCAAACCTTCCCGGAACCGAGACTCACTCAGAAAACCGTTGGATGACGTCCCGCCGCCTGGAGAGCATCTCTGTGCTCGCTTGTTTTCCCCCTGGACGAGGATCAGCCAGACACAGAGGCAGCATTATCTTCCCCTTGCCAGCAGCAACGTCCGGCGTCCCGGCCAGGCGTCGTGCCAAGCCCTCCTCAGCCCGTTTAAAATTCAGGTCCCTGAATAAGCCTTAGTGCCACCTTTGTCCCCAAACCTCAAAGCCCCAGTCCACGTTAATCTGCCTTGAAATTATAAACGGACACATTACTGTGTGGGACGATAAACCGTTGAAATCACACCCAGGGTGGTCGTTAAACAAATTCGGGGAGGCCGAGACAGTCACTGTGCAGCTGAGACTGTCCTCGAGTCACCTCCCAGGCAAGCCAAGGGTAGAGACGCCACATGGGGCAGCCCACCATAATGCTGGCCTCAGCCTCGGGACTGTCAGCGGCTCCCAGACGCACTGCACAGGACTTTTGGGACGATGAGGAGAAGGCACGCCATTTAGCGCAGCATCTGGCACACGGAGCTCCGTTAACTCTGTTTCTTAAAAGACTTTAAACTTCTCTGCAAGAAAGGCGGCAAAAGCCTGACTTTCTCTACCGGCTTTGAGAGGAATGACTTTTTTTTCTGTTTTAGGAACCATGAAGGTCTGGGGACAGGAGTCGCTGTTGGAGAGAACTCTGCAACAGCTTGGGGTCAGAGGGGCAGAGTTAAGGCCCACTGAGGCGCGACCCACACCGGCGCCAGGCTCAGAGGGGGCAGGAGCACACACCCAGGCCCTCTGTCCCTCTCCGTTCTGTGGCCATGATGGTCGTCCCCGAGCCAGCGCAGCAGGGGCCCTGCCAGGGGCTCACGCTGGGCACTGATGTGCCTTCTCCAGAGACAGAGGACGTCGTGCCGGGGGAACAGCGCGTCTTCTCCCGAAGCGGGAGCTGAGGGACAGAGGCTGGAGGTGGTGAGCAGCCTCGCGGCGAAGGTGGCCGGTCGACCTTGGCCGCCCGCCCCACATGGAAGCCAGCTTGGGGTCGGGACTCCCAGGAGGGCAGAGGGCGGGCACGGGGCGGCGGGATGCCTAGGCCTCTCCCGAGCCACTCTGCTGAGCAAGGCGCTGTCAGGCGCTTCGCCCGTCTCATCGCTGCGGTCTGCCGATGACTCGATGTTTGCCATTTTCTTGCCTCCGTGTCATAGATGTGGACGCTGAGGCCAAGAAGCCAGGGTCACGGAGCCGGCAAGTGGTGACATTGAGATGTGGTGAGCCAGGCGCCGTGCTGGACGGAGCAGCTTGGAGACAGGAGGAGACAAAGCAGGTCGAAGCCGCTGGGGAGAGGTTGCGGTGGATTCCGCGTTCACATCCAGGGCGACCTATGTATGGAGTCGCAAAACACGTTTCCGTGGCAACCGAAATGGGAAAACGGAAACTGGTTCTCTGACACAAACTGGGACAAAGGCGTTACCGCCGTCCCCGTTTGACAAGGGATGGAATACAGTGAGTGCCAGTTGCTTCGCTACCAGGGGCCGGCTGGCCGCAGACAGCAGGCGCAAGGCCAAGTCAGCTTGCGTGTGCCTGGAAACCTCTGCTGAAAAGAGCTGGGACAACGCCCAGAGCCACCTCGCCCGAAGGCAGCTCAGCAGGTGCCCAGAGGGCGTGCCTGCCGCAGCACCTTCCTTTGGGCCATTCTTAGTTTTGCTCTCAGGTTGGGTGCAGCTCACTTATTCCTCGTAAAATAGGACTACTTGGTAATCAGATGTGGCTTTCTGATGCATCAATGTGTCAGGGGTCTGAAAGGAACACACAGCTAGGGCCATGACCCTCTACAGCCCACGTCTCTGCTCGATGAGACCACTCACCGATGGGTGGCGGCTTTCAAGGGCGCCCCCTTCCCACGTGACAGTACCAGGCGCTCATGCAGTCCAGTGAACATTCATGACATAATTCACATGTCCATGTCCCTTAGCAGTGCCGACTGTAGTCAGTCACTTGCATCAAATGGCGGAAGGCCTGATTTATGACATGGTGACGCACGGTAGGCACAGTGTTTCTATTTAGATTGAACGAAACCCCTGTATTCATTTCCTGTGAGTGCCAAGAAAAGGCCTTGGGGGTACAACTAAGATGAATACAGCATATTTTCTTTTTCCTAACCCCCTTTCCTAACTAGCTCAACTTTTAGAAATAACACTGGCTAGCCAATGAAAACACTTCTTTGATAACGGCTAAGAATTTAAGATAAAAAACAGCTGGGCAGGATTTTTTTTTTTAATACAAAGGAAACAAGTTTGAACTACACAGACAATGTCATTTAAACCCAAACAGATGTGGTTTAATCTTGTTTTTGATCCTCTTGTAGATTTCTCTCAAAATGCCTGCATATGCATAGAAATGATGACTTTCAGATGTCTGAACGTAACGTGTCTCTGTTGGAATAGCACCTTGGCACATAGATCATGCACAGCAAACACTCCGGCCTTTGAGCACGGACAGCAGGGTACCGTGTTGGCCTTTTCGGTTCACCCACCAATTCTGCAAAAAGCCAAAAGGGGAGGAAAAAAGCAACAGTATCCACACACTGTCGTTTTAGAAATAAAGAGTCACATGTGTTCTCCGTGACTTCAGTAAATCATGGTGATAGTTTCAGATCCTAACACTTAGAAATGCTTCCAAGATGAATCACATCCCGTGAACACTCCAAAAATAACACACACCGTTGCTTTGTGCCCCATCCGTGTCCATGCTGGTCGTCACCCACTTATCACAAGCGATCCTCTGTATTAAAGTTTTCCCGTCCCACTGCTAAGAGAAGCAACCACTCGAGGAAAACTGTTTTAAAACATGAAACGCCGCCAGTCTGATGGCAAAGGCACCGCCTAGAACATACCCGCATGCACTTTCCACTTCAAAGCCACCCGGAGCTGTTAGCTCAGGCGTCAGCCAAGAGAGAAGGAAGCCTCGTACAGACAGACAGGTTTTATGCTTTTTTTTTCCTTTCCCGCTTGGTAAACATCGTGTGTGGGGGGGGGTCTGAAACACACGAGACTTCAGATGTCCGCTGATAGCCGGGGCCCTGGGGCCCCTCACCCCCGCCTCTGCAGGAGGCAGCAGCACTGCCTCCCTGGAGACACCCACTCCAGTTCCTGCGTGGTCCCCAGCCCAGCCCTGGCAGTGTCTCAGAGACCACGTCTGGGGAGTGAGGAAATGGCCTAGGCATCTGTCCGTCGAAGTTTTGAAAAGAACATTGTTTGTGTGTGTGAGTGTGTGAATCTGTGTTGTGTGTGAGCGTGTATGAGTGTTGCGTACGTGTGTGTTGTGTCAATGTGAGCGTATGTGTGTCAATGTGAGCATGTGTTGTGTGTAGGTGTGTCAGTGTGAGTGTGTAGGTGTGTGTTGTGCGTGAGTGTGAGTGTGTGTGCGGCACGTGGGCAGTGAGTGGCGGGCCAGGGGCTGAGGCCCGGGGGCAGTGCCAGACCAGAGCTGATCGCTGGAAACCGGCCCAGTGGCCGCACTCAGAGCGCCGAGTGGGGACGGCCGTGCCGGGGGCCCACGTTTCCGGAACCGGCTGGCTCTCTGGCAGCGCAGTGCTGTTCTGGGTCACGTCTCAGCCCATCAGAACCCCCGCAGGGTGAAAGTACAACATGAGGTGGCCGGGGCCACACGGGGGCAGCGACAGTCGGGCACTGCACGCGCACCCCGGGTACCAGAACGCCCCGGCCCTCCTCGGCCTGCCTGGCCGGTCCCCGACCTCTGGGCGAGGCTGACGTGCCCACCCCACCCGACTCAGAAAGGAGAGACGGGAGCCCAGTTGTCACCGTCCCCATGCCAGGGCTTCACGATGACGCTCCCCGCGAGAATGACCGCGAGGCCCGGGAGGGCCCACGTGAGCCCACCACAGAGCGCAGTCGCAGTCAGGTCCGGAGGCTTCTGCAAATCCGGCCTTCTGGGTGGGGGCGGGGAGAAGCTCCCCTCCACCACCTGACCAGACCTGAGCTGGCAGGAAGGGGCTCCGGCAGCTGCAGCCCCGCAGGGGCGGTCCGGAGTGGGGAGCGGGGCGCGGTGACGATGCTGCGTGAGGCGCCGCGCAAGGCGGGGCCAGGAGCCACCCGGTTGCTTCCCGCACTGGGCTCCTCAGCCCGCTGGGCCCGGACGGGTCATTTCCTCTTTCCTCATGTAAAGTGACAGGTTTGCGCGGATGTCCTTCCATCGCGACAACGTTCTGGGCAGACAGTCCTGTCACTGCTTTTGAGCCTCTAAGCCGCACACCTAACTCGCACTATCTCAGCTCTACGTGCGGCGGAGAAGGTGGAGAAGGCGTAGGGGCCCGGAGGGGGGAGGCGAGGCCGCGACAAAGGGAACAGGTGACACAGGATGCCGAGCTCTCGTCCCTGACACAGCCCCGGGGGACTCGGGGAGACGCTCACCTTCTCCGCCTTGAATCGCAGACCCCGGGAAACCCCCACGCCGTGAAACGTCACCCGCCGGGAAGCACGCCGACGCTTACGCACCCCAGCGCTACACGTCGCGACGGCGCGGGGTTGCGTCACAGCTTTGGCGCAGGGTCAGCTCGAACCAAAGTGGACGCTCCTGACGCTCGGCCAAGCCGCCGCCCGCTGGAGGAAGAACCGCGGCCCCGGCTGCAAGAGCGCGGCTCAGGGTCTGCGGCGGCTTCTAGGGGCGCGTGACCCCGCCCCCCACGTGACTTCGGGAGCACGTTGTGTGTGCCCGTGGCGTGGTGCGTGACCCCGCCCCCCACGTGACTTCGGGGGCCCCCGCTGCGTGTGCCCGTGGCGTGGTGCGTGACCCCGCCCGCCACGTGACTTCGGGGCCCGCTGCGTGTGCCCGTGGCGTGGTGCGTGACCCCGCCCACCACGTGACTTCGGGGCCCGCTGCGTGTGCCCGTGGCGTGGTGCGTGACCCCGCCCGCCACGTGACTTCGGGGCCCGCTGCGTGTGCCCGTGGCGTGGTGCGTGACCCCGCCCACCACGTGACTTCGGGGCCCGCTGCGTGTGCCCGTGGCGTGCTAGGACGTGCCGCTGGGACCCAGGAGCGCGTTACAGGCCCACCGGAGGGGAAGAGCGGACTGACCCCACTCAGTCACTCGTCAGCGTCCCCACGGAAGGTGACGGCCACACAGTAGGCGGCTCATTGGTGTCAGGCCTTCCGCCCGCCACGTGCCACGTGGAGCGTCTGACGCACAGCCCTGCCTCTTCTGCAGGCATCGCACGGGTCATCCAGCAGCCAGCTTGTCTCCCTGCCCACCTGCGAAATGCCTCATGCTCTCCTGGACGCCCCGGGACAAAGCCTCTGCTCTGCCGGCCAGCCTCTGCCGAGACAATGAACACGCACACCTTAGGAGGGGCGGACACGTGCGGAGAAGGGAAAGCGGGTAGGGGAGGAGCTGCCGGGACAGGTGGGGTGGGAGCCTGGTGCTCGAGCAAAGCCAGTCCCAGATGGACTGCGGACCGGCCACGGCTGGTATCATTAATAATATAGCTGCCACCACGACGGCTCAGCGCTGCCTCCTGCGGTCTGCACCCTATTAAAAAACCGTGGGCAGCTGGAGGCTGCTCCGTCTGCATCCCCGTGACCCTGCCCAGCGCTGGGGCCTAGCCGAGCCTGAGCCGCGGCCCCCGCAGACTGTTCCTCCCAGCGTGGACGGGTCCCTCCTCACTTTCAGCCCACTGGGATTGGCTGGCTGTCCCATGCAGCCGAGGTCCGGCTTAGGTGGGACCCAAATCTGCTCTGGATTAGCTTCATTTGATGACACTGGTTAAAATAAAGGTTTTGACTCTGACCTCTGGAATTCTGACTATCGCCATGGGGCAGGACTTGGGACTGTGTGCTCCTAGAGCACCCTCTGTGACTCAGATGTCACCAGCCCGCACGTCAGCTTGGGGGAGCTGCTTCCTCACTTGGCAGTCCCTCAGGACCTTGCAAACATCACACACTGGGGACCTGCGGACATCATGCACGTGGGTCCACAGACATCACACACAAGGGTTCCCCTTACATCACGCTTGGGGTCTGCCATCATCGCGCATGGGGTCCCCCCTACATCACGCACGGGGGTCCCCGATGTCACAGACAGGGCCCGTAAACGTCGTGCATGGGGTCCCCCCCATCGTGCAGGGGCCCGCCTGCACGCTGTTCGCTGTTGCGAGCACACATTTGAAGGACGTGAGTAAAGACAGAACAGACGGTCTCTCCGGCTGACTGTACCTCGGCAGGACGCTGGAAGGATCAGATGACTTCGGGGGATTTGGAGCATCTCGAGGTGTAGCCACCTCGCTTGGATCAACACACTTAAGCTGCTAGGCAGCTTCCTCTTGCTGGCTTTCCCGTTTGGTTGTGCGCAGCTCCTCACACATCCTTGGGCCTGTGTCCTGATGTAATTTAACGCTGCGTTTTTCTGTTGTTTCACACAAAGATTTGTTTCTACACGTCGAGACAACATCAGGCCTGCCCTTTACAGACATTTCGTTCCCACCGAACGATTGTCTAATAGAAGCTTTGTTCTCATTCAGCCACATCAGGGGGTTCCCAGAGAAAGCAGCTCCAGGCACCGGGACCCCGGTGATGGTATGGGACCTGGCCTTAGTGAGCACAGAGGTAACAGGTGCTGCTGATGGCGGCAGCGACGACGCGGGTGGCCTAAGCGGGGTGTCTGGGCCCCCGGGAGGGGACTTCGCTGCGTTCAAGGCCTGCCCGCGACCTCTTGGGCCTGGCCCACAAGAAGTACAGCGCCTGCTTTGGAAAAGGCATCGAAGGCCTGTCTGGATGGGTCTTCAATGTTATGGGCCAGAGTTGACCCCAGAGAGTAAGATTCTCTCCAAGACTGCCTGGGAGCTGCCCTCGTGGGCATGGAGAGGGCGCCGCACGGCCGTGAGCTCTGACAACGGTTTGGGTTACGAAGCCGGAGGACAAAGGTCGCCGAACCCCAGCGCCCTGAATGAAGCCAGACCGAGAAATTCTCAAGCCAGAGAGAAAATGTGCGTGGGTCTCTGATCAGCCACGCCGGAGTGTGAGGGCGGGGGACTGTTCCGCGTTCAACGCCAGGACCAAACCTACGGGCGCCATTGGCCACTGCCAAGTCCCGGGGGACGCTAGGACCTCCAGCAGGGACAAGGTGCCCTATTCTTCCTGCCAAGGGACACGTCTCTTTAGCTGGAAGAAAACTCAGGCATTGTCTAGCCCGAGACCCTCTGGGTGTGTGTATGTGTGTGCGGAGGAGTCAGCATCATTGGAAACTGAACGAGGACGATTTTGTGTCCGCGTGTGTGAGAGTTTATCAGGAAGAAGGACCAGAGAAAAGGTGAAGAAAGCTCCATTTTCCTCACTTACCCATTTACCCATTTACGGATGTGAGGACTGAGGCAGGCCATCACCGACATGCTCCGTGTCACACATCACACATGCGCGAGCTCTACATCCAGTCACGGCTGAGGCAGGGGAGCAGGGCTGCCGCTGCACAGCCCACAGCCAGCTCTGTTCACCCACAGGGGGATGGGGGCCACAAACACCCAGCCTCTTCTGAAAAGTGCAAGATTCGCCAGGAGGGGCCCCCATCTCTGACATATGCCCACTGTCCCTTCCACATCTACCACCGTGTCTTCAGTGATGTCCTGTTTGAGCTTCCCAGCCCGTTCGCGGTCACACTGGGGGAGAGCCCTGACACGTGCCAGTCCCCCGAGAGGCTTGCAAAGCCCCACGGGGTCTGGTTCTGTGTCAGGATGTTTATGGGTTTTTGACTTAAGCGCCCCGAATCCCAGTGGCTTGGATGACGTGTAACTTGCTCGTGCTCTACCTCCATCAGCGCTGGGACGAGACCCTGCTGTTTGTCCTTGAGGGATCCGCTGTCCACCTCCATGTGGCCAGCTGGCATTCCAGCCGGCCCCCCAAAACCACATGCGTGGGTGGGACTCCGGTGTGGGCAGAGGCTGAGGGCTGTCCGGGGAGCCCGCCAGCCCTCCGTCGGCTGCGTGGGGGCCCTCCTGGGCCGTGAGCGGTGCTGGCGACTCCCGTGATGGACACCTTCTTACAGTGACAGGGCGCTGTGCGGGGGACAGGCGAGCGGCCAGGGCTCTGTGAGGGTCGGGTGCCTGTGACTTTGGCTGTCTGGCTTTTGAGTTCAAGTGTTTCACTGTGCGGCCCTGAGCTTCCGTCTCCTCTTCTGTCACAGCCCTGTGGAGATGTGACAGCAAGCAGCCTCGGCGCATGTGAAGGCCATGTCCCCTCCACGGCAGCTGCTGTGCTTGGAGGTGGCACACCTCAGCGGTTATGAGAATGGGCCTACGAGCAGCTGCGTGACTCGTGGGACGTCATTGACCCTCTCTGAGCCTCTTTCTCTTCATCTTAGGAATGGGGACTCACTGGGCCTGCTCCCTTATATCACGACCGGTCGATGAGATGATGCGTGAAAGGCACTTCGCACAAACCAAGCAAGTGCTGTCTTAGTGTTTTCAAGATTCTGTTACATAGATGAGTGTGTGGATGGCCCCAAATCTTTCATTTCCTCGCAATAACGAGAACCGCTGGCAATGACTTTTGCCAGCTGACCAGTGTCCCTGTCACTGGACTCGGGCCTGTTCTGGCATGAAGCGTTATTTCATGGCCTTGGACACAAAGCGCTCTCTGGCCCTCGCTTCCTAGTGGGGATGGCGCCCCCGAGACCCTACAGCCGCGCTGGGCTTTTGTCCACGTGGGCATTTGCACGGCGGCAGCTCAGGGCCTGGTGTCGGCAGGGGCCGTGGAGGCGGCTTTCGGCTGTGGCGCAGGCTGAGATCGGCTGCGAATCTCCAGGCACGACATACAAAGCCGGCTGCATCTGCAGCCTCCGGGCTCCAGTCACATGAGCGAGGGTGACCTGCACCCCGGGCGGCCCCCGGCCTCCAGCCTGCTCGCTGCTCCCAGGGCCGCAGCAGCCAGATCCCTGCAGCGGAGAGGCCCGTCCCCTGCCCTTCTCTCTCCTGGCTCCCCTCCACTGGCTCGGCTCCTCAGAACTCCGACACCGTCCCCCGAGACGCCAGCACAGGTGGCAGCAGTGGCTGGCATCGCTGAGTCCCCCTTCGGCCCTCGTGATCACGTAGAAGGAGGAAGTGGCATTCTTCCCACTTTAAGGGTGGGGACTGAGGCTTAGGGCAGCTAAGAGACTTGCTTTCCCCTCTGCCTCCTGCCTGGAAGGCAGACACAAAGGCTGTACCCCAGCAGCCGCTGTGGAACAGGAAGCCATACAGAATCGGGGCCACACCACAGCGTAAGTCCCGGCGAGCAGGGACTCATCCTGCCGGCGCTGGGCTGCCCGCCCCCGAATCCTCACCGGGGTGCAGACCCCCACCCGCCTGTACCGCTCGGTGTGCGTGCCCCATGGCCCAACCCAGTTGCCACCAAATCACCTCGGCTTTATTGTCGACACCACTGGTATAAACTGAATTATTCCGTAAGGAGACCCCCAGCGTATCCGCCGCTGACGGCTGCCGCGTGAGCAGAAACGGGCCCCGAGCCCGCCACCCGGGTCCCGGCCTCTCGTTCCAAGCACAGAGCCTCGGCGTCCGCTGCTGCAGAGCTGCCGCCTGGACTGTCGTCACACGTTCTCATCCAGCCCTGACCGGAGGCGGCGGCTTTCCCTGTGGCAACGAGCTCCCTCCCCCTCCCGTCCCCTTCCTCCGAGCTGGACTAGACTCGGGCCGGTGCGGTGCGGGGTAACGTCTCCCTTCTAACCCGCATCTGTCCCGGGAATCTGACACATGCAAGTCGTCTGTCACTCTCACTTGTCCTCGTCAGGAACCGCAGAGAACGACGGTTGAAACCGGAAACGCCGAGGCTCTGGCGCTCAAGCTCATCTACGAAACCGGTTAGTTGAGCGAGGCCGGATGAGCCCTCAGGGAGAAGCGTCAAGACTGAATGAGACGAACACAATGAACGGCTTGTCAGCAGTGAGCCGACCCACGACGCACGGTGTGTCCCCTCCGGGTCACGCCTCCCGCCTGGCCACGTGCCAGCTGCAGCCCGCACACTTTCTCCCGGACGCCTATGAAAAGAAGATGACTCTGCCCCCGCTGAGGTCACAGACTGGCAGGCATGTGCTGGAACACCGCCATCACCCGGGTGACAGCGAGCAGGATGCCACCCACAAGTGGGGAGCAGTGCAGGAGGTCTTTAAATGACGGAGATTGTCACCAGCTCACATGGGGTGCTTTCACAGCAGAAGGCTCTGGGTGTGCAATTCCAGAGGGAAAATGCCGGAAATTTTGCAGCTGATGGTGAATCTGGACAGTCTTGCTTACACGCATTGTGTTCTGGCTGCGTCTAGGTATTTCACTGTTGAGACTCACATCCAAAGCAGGCTTGCGGCATGACAGGGACAGGCTCCAGGCCGAGATGCAGCCGACATGAGCGTGATCAGCTGGGCTACGCTGACAAGCGACAAATGCACATGGAAAATGCGCCTCAGGACGAAACTTGGCCAGGGCTCAGAGGCAGAAACCAGGTGGGGAGTAGGGAGGGCCTCCCACCTGAGCGTCTGAGAGACCAAGAGCCTCGAGCCGGACATTCGGGGATGGAAGACAGAGGGACCCTAGCACCCACATGGATGGCTGCTCTCATGAAAGCAGTGGGCAGATCCCACCACCCATGGGTGTCTCACCCAGGCCCAGGGTTGAAAATCTAGAATTTCAGGGCTCTGATTTAAATTCTAGGTTTGCACATTCATTTTAAAAATATCTTTGATAGAATGAACTGAAAAATTCATCTTGTGCTTAAAGTTTGAAAGAACTTTTGAGACTTTTGATTCCCCTGCATCCTTATTTCATTCAATTCTACAAGCATTTATTGAGAATCCACTAGGTGCCAGGCTGCCACTATTCCAGGCACCTCGTAACCGAGAGGGACCGGCAGCCTTGTTCACTCGCCATGTCTATCCAACAGAGTGTTGGAAGTCCTAGAGGGAGCAGTAGGCAAGAAAAGAAAATGAACGGTATCTATATCGAAACAGAAGATAGAAACCTGTCTCTGTTTGGAGACGACATGATATTATTTACAGAAAACCCTAAAGATTCCACCAAAAACCTCTTTGAAGTAAGAAATGAATTTAGCAAAGTTACACGATACTAGATCAATATACAAAAATCAGTTGCATTTCTACAAACTAAGAAACTCTCAGAAAGAAATTAAGAAAATAGTCCCATCTACAACTGCATTAAAAAGAATGAAATACTTAGATTTACATAAAGAAGCGAAAGACCTGTACACTGATGAAAAAAAATTTGAAAGAGACACAAATAAATGCAAAGATACCCAAACAAGTGAATGAGTTTTTCTGTTTGTACTTTATCTAGAAAGCCAGTGGAAGTCGTGACATGCTCAGCTGACAAGAAATATACCACTGAAGATGCCTGCTGTAACCCGACGCTCCATCTGTCCACCTATCCACCCCTGCATCTACCTGTCGATTCGTCTACCTACCTGTCATGCGCCTGTCATCTGTCCATCCATCATCCACCCATCATCCGTCCACCTGCATCATTTCTGAATTGTGTTTCCCTCAGGTCTTTGTTCTGGGAGGAAATGGCTTCTTGGTTCTGCAAAGCTTCTTGGCCAACGCCCTCTTTGCTCAGAAACCTCCAGGTATGACGAGACGGTGGCCATGCCAGGTGTCGTAAACCTACTCTCAGAGGTGCCGTTCTAGGCGATCACTGAGCAGGATAAAGGCGCCTCTAACCTCTGCGATGAGGCTGGGAAGTTACAACCGAAGCCAGCCCCACGCCCAGAAGAGCGACCTGTACTCACAAAAGTGGTTTCACTTCCGAGCAAATGGCCACCAGCGGTTATGTTAAAACATGCTGGGCACAAACTCACGAGGAGAAAAGGTCACCTAAGAGAAAAAAGCCACCAAGGGGGCAATAGAAGTATGAGTGGGGGCAGGGTAGACACGCACTGTAGATCCAGCCGCTTTCGAATCTGTTCTATGCTGGCAGCGTCCGCGGTGCTCCTTTACAGAGGACGTCCGCATCTCAGTGAGCACCTATCAGCGTTTTAAGTAAAAGGGTAGTGAGACGGGAGAGAGAAGTGTCATCGTCATTGTGATGGCTCAGTGACTGAGACTAGATGAAGCTTTTCATGCTAAACAAACGGGCGAGACGATGCTGCACGTACCACGCCTCTCGGCAAAGCAGGCCGGGCACTCGCTTTCGCTCCCTTCACCGCTTCCTCGGCTAAAAAGCCCACTTTACAGTGAAAATGTCCAGGAAAGGCACACGCTGCAGCCCACGCAGGCCGTGTGCCAGCCCGGATCGCCCGAGTCCCAGGAGAGCGGGGACGGCCATGTGTCCTGCTCATCACGCTGGGCCACACATGCACGCCGAGTAGTGGCATGTCCTTGGGACACAATGACAAGTATGTCCTCCTCGACTTGGGATCCCGGTGGACGGCGTTCTTTGTCGTTAAGGAAAGAATAACACCGAATGTCACCAGCCGCCCCTGAGAGAGGCCCCGACACTCTGCCTCGTTAGACCAGCCAGGCTCTTCTTCCCAACAAGGAATAAGCTTTTGCACAATGAGCACAGGAAAAAGAACGAGGGGACGTTACCCCACTGAAGGCAGACCCCGTCGGAAGCAGCCGGGGGCCCTGTGAGCGACACTTTCCATAGCCGGCAGGCGTAGGGCGAAGGCGAAGGGAGCCGACCCCTCTCGGTCGCTGCTGGAAGGCACAAAATCCGCAGCGAAAGGCGCAGTGCAGCCGCTCGGGAGACGCCCGGGTGCAGCGCACTGTGGCTGCGCAGAGCCTTGCCATGTGGGGCCTTTGACCCAGCGGCCTGACTCGCAACTGTATCGAAAGAAACCAGCTTAATAAACATGCAAACTGCACATTCGAGATCACGTTCGCAGCACTGATCATGACACTGAAGGGTCTGGACCGACCTGACACCTGACAATGGAAGACGAACTGGCCTATGATTGCACAGCTGTCCAACACAGTATCATGGTTATAAAAGGTACGCAGATCCACATTTGAACGAGGTCCACGAGAAACTGTCAAGGGCATAAAAACTGCATCGCCAAATGCAAAGAAAATAGGATGTGATTCTGTTTTGCACGTGTCTATCCTTCACACAAAATGACGGGAAGAAAGGGTTTTGACTTAATTAATTCCGTGTGGAGATGGTCAAATAAGCAGAAGAAAACCCGTAGGCTGAGAGGGATCCTGACCAGCACTTTGCGCCAGGCACGAAAATCGATTTCTGATTGATTGTGGATCTAAATGTGAAGAACGCACAATTAAGCTTTTAGGAAAACAAAACGGGGCTGTCTTCCTGACCTGGCAGGTAGGTTTCTCGAGCAAACAGGAAAAGTGTTTGTATAAAACACAAAATGGTGATTTGCACAACAGTTAAAGAATTTCTATTTACCAAAAACTACCTCATAGAGGCTGAACTGCAGCCCAGCGAGTGGAGGAAGATGCTCACGGAACATAGATTAGAGAAAGGACCAGGATGCCGAACCTACAAAGGACCTTCCCAGACCAATAAGGGCAAACGCAGGTGACCCAAGAGAAAACTGGGCAGACGCAGCTGACAGCAAAGGGGGCGCACGGACACGAGGAAAGGCGCTCAGCTCCCACAGCCACCGCGGGGACGAGATGAGCCCTAATGAGTCAGTCATGCCCGCAGGCTGGCAGGTCGCAGAGGGCACTGCTGGGCGTTGGAGCTCGCGTGGCCCACCGGGAGGCTGCGAGCAAGGACACTCTGTCAACTTCGCCAACAGCCGCCGAAGCCAGGCACACCCACCCGTGACCAAGGACACGAGGCTGTGCTCGCACCGGCCCATGCTGCGGTGTTCACAGGGCAGGTCACGCATCGCGGACCGGACGCGGGCGAATGCCCACTCAGCGGGTGGGCCCCGGGAGGGGCGGGAGCAAACAAACGCATGACGGGGCGTGTCACACGGCCAAGCATGTCCTGCACCTGGGCTTTTCTGTCTCTGGCTGGAAAGCGTCAGAGAGAGCGACACGCCCGGAGGGCAGAGAGTGACGCGGGGCGGCCGGGTCGTGCCAGGCAAAGGAGATGGAGCGCGAGAAACATCTCTTACCTGCAGCCATGTTGGCGGCTAAGGACGACAGAGCCGTGCGGTGACACCAGGCCCCTCTGGAGGCAGGAGGGGGCCGTGCCAGGCAGTGAGGGCACGAGGTCGCATGCTCCGGCCGGACCCCGACGTCCCCACGGACCCCCTGCCTGAGGGACGCCTGCTGCACCTCCTTTGTCCGGCCCCTCGTGGGAGCTGTGGCTGCCGACACCCCCCAGCAGAGGCGGGGGCCTCTCACTGACCGGCACCGCCCTGGCTTGCAAGCTCGGCAGCTGCAGTCACCTGGGGATCGTTGACGCCGACAAGGCTCACGGGTAAGGCGCTCAGCTCAGCGCGGCCTGTGGGAAGAGCCCGGCCGTGTTATCCCGTATGGTCCCCACCTGTCGGGGCGGCGGCGCAGGCGGTGCAGCGGGCAGGGGTGCCAGGTGGTGGTGCCGGGTGGTGCTGTGCCGAGCACACACTGAAATCACCTGGGAACGCTCGGCCCCCACTAGGCGCTCCGGAGTACTTGCTGGGTGGGGACATGGCCGTTTGGGGCTCCCTCAGTGACTGTGGAGGCGGAGAGTAGATGCTGCGCTATTTACTGAGACGAGTAAACCAGGAGTCTTCGCGCCGTGCGTGCCCCGTCTCCTGCGGGAGGCAGGCCAAGCCAGCGCTCTGGGTAGACAGCACATCCTCACGACACCGTCTGCTAGACGTTTGATCCCTTACGCTGTCTTCGGGATCACGCATCTCTTCGTGGTAACACCATAAGGTGAAGACCGCCGTCATCATTAAAAAGACAAGTGAACGATCAGCCCCTTTCCCAGAGGCCAGGCCCGCCAGGTCCTGGAGATGGAGCTGGGTTCGGATCGTGCAGACGACGGGGGTCACCGCGGAGCTGTCCGCACATCTGAGGCTGAGGCGCTCGAGCGTCAGAAGTGGGGGTGAGCAGCTGAGTGGGGGGCGGGGCGACAGGGCGGGAGCCCTGACGGCGTGTGTGCTGTGCGTGTGCAGGTGGAACAGGTGCTCGTGTAAATGCATGCGTGACTGCAGGAGGCCGGCTGTGACCTATCCACGTGGTGCTTGTGCACTCCATGCCGACGGACAAGGGACCGCTGGCAGTCAGGTGGCCCGCTCGCTGCAGAGGTGTGGATGCTGAGGTTTGCCGGTCACGCAGCTTGCCCAGAGCTTAGTGCCAGTGAGCGGTGGCACCGACTCTCTTGCTCGGCCCCGTTGGGTGGCTGTGGGCAGGGCCATGCTGTAGGTGAGCACACGGGGACCAGAAGGGCTGGGGAAGCCGCTTGGGCGAGGAGGGGCTGGGGGGCAGCCCAGGTGCACAGAGCACATCCAGGCGGCAGGAAGTGGTCTGGTGGGGCCGGAGCTGCCACGACATGGGGGGTCCAGACATGCAGGCTGAGCACAGTGCCGCCTGAGGCTTGGGCTGAGCCACGGGACCATGGGGCCACCGTGCCCTCCTGAGCAGGGAGAGACACCGAGAGGGACGTGGCCTCATCTAAACACACGTGTTCTTACTAAAGCTCCAGCCGCAGAGGTTTTGAGCTGACAAAGGCTCGGACTTCATTTGCTCAGAGTGTTCTCTTCTCTCTGTTAGCTTTCAGCCGGGATGTGCCCCCTCTGCCTGTGGCACACCCCCCGGCGTGTCCCCTGAGCTCGTGGCATGACCCAGTGAGCAGGGAGGTGGACGAGCCCCTGGCCAGGTAAACTTAGAGCCCAGTCTGCCCACAGGAAAGCCGTCGCTGGGGTGCCGCGCCTCGCCCCAAGCCCGGTTTCAGGGGCAGCGTTTTTACACACGGCATGAGTCTGCACGACAGGCCAGCGGGAAGCCCCGTGCAGGCACCGTCCCCGTGGGAACCACTCCCACACCTGGGGACGCACCCGGGGCTGGCAGCGTCTCTGAGCCAGACTCTGGCCACGTGGCCCACGATGCACCACGGACAGCAAGCGCACGGACACCCCTGGAGTCACGCTGAGCCCCACGGTCCTCCCTCCCCACAGAAGCGCCGCTGCCTGCGAGCACGCCCATGCCGCGAACACGGAAAGCGCAGAAGGGGCCCGCGCGGTCGCCGGGGCGCAGGGCTGTCTGCCGCAGCGAGCAGTGGCACCGACACCCCGCTCTGACGGCCGGTGCAGCCCTTGCCAGACGCTCCCCTGGGCTGGGGACAAAACTCCCCCGCTGGGAACTGCTGCTTTCCATCGGTCTTCGGCCTGCCCCCGCTTGGCACCCCAAACGCTCCAGACAGCGCAGCCGATAGAAGGAGATGACTTGGCAACAGGTGATTAAAACAATAACGTCTTTTTAAAAACTTGAAAGTTTAGGAGCATGAAAATAAGCTTTT
>NW_011889415.1:66537-68733 GCF_000151845.1 Pteropus vampyrus | reverse complement strand
GGCGCCTCGCTGCCCGCTGACCACGCTTCTGTGTCTGGAGGACCCTCCCGCCTCTGATGCCCATGTGGCGAGCACTGGGGTTTCCCTCGTTCACGCTGCACGCCCCTCAGCCACCCCGCTTCTCAGATGCCCCCCAGCTGCCCCTGTCACAACCAGCGATGCTCTACTCGCCACGTCCGCTGGCCATTTCACCGTCCGCCCGCTCTGGGCTCCCGCGAACCTGCACGCTGAGGTCACTGCCTGAGTCTGGCCAGCACTTGAGTCTCAGCCAGCAAAGGGCCGAAACGGGCCCTGGGTGGTGGTGTGCGGGCGCCGCGGGGCGGCTGGCTCGGTGGCTCTGTGTAACTCGGTTTCTGCCCACGTGAGGGGTCGCTGTGCGTCACACTCAAGACCTCTATCCTCGAAGAGGAAAATTCTGTCACCCCTCAACACCTCCCGCGGAGGCCTAGGCACTCACGGATCCTGTGTGACAGTGAGTGTCGGCTCAGAGCCAGGCACAGAGGGACATGGGACACACGAGTCCCCTCCCCGCCTCCCAGGCTCTTTCCTGCCCTCTGAGAGCCAGGAGCTGGATCCCATCAGCGAGCACGTCAGCCTGTCGCGTAACTCGCTTCTTCAGTTTCCTAGAGCTCGTTATTTCACTAATACCTTTTTCTTTCTTTCTTTCTTTTTTTTGACGAGATGGGCCTAGACGATACGGGAATTGCCGTCTAACTGGCGTGGGGCGGAAGTGGCGTCTCCTGGGGTGTGACGACCCCGCACAGCCCGCGACACCAGGGTTACAGTTGGGCCGCGTCACGACTTGTTCAGTTTCTTTGGGGTGCGGGCAGTGAAGGGGGTGGACGCGGCGAGCTCGGGAGGCCGAGCGTGGGCTCAGGGCCGCACGGAGCCGAGTTCCAGTCCTCGCTCCGGCGTCTGCAGCTTGTGGGGGCCCTGCGGGCTCAGGGGTCTCTCGTCTCCGCAGGGAGGGGGCGTGTCGGCCTGAGCCCGTGGGTGTGCTGCTGTGGAGGTCGCACGAGGTGACCTGACCAGGTGGCTCCCTCAGGCCGCTGAGCCTGCAGGCTCTCAAGCTGGACTGCCCCCCGTCACAGGTGTCTGCCCTGCCACTGCGCTCCGCGTTCTCCTGCACCCTAACATCGGTCCACGCCACGCCTTCCTGAGGGCGTCCGCACTGCCACCACCTGCCATCACTCCCCCGTCCGGGCCCAGCGCCCGCATCAGCCCTGCACAGCCCCCTGGGCCCCAGCGTTGGCCCGACTCTGCCGCCTCCCTACGCCCACCGTCCTGACCGTGGCTCCTGGCTCTCCCAAAGCCAGCTTGCTTAATCCCAGGCATTGGGCCACCTCCAGCCGGCACTGACCGTAGTAGCGCTGGCCTCGGCAGGGGCAGCGTTTGGCCCCACGGGCCTGGTCAGGGCCTGGTCACTCAACAAACGCCGTGGGCGTCAGGGGGGGCTACTCACATGGTGTCGCCGCTGTATTTTGACACACGTTTACTTAATGCCCTCATCAGTGACCTAAAAGTTCCTCGAAGTCGGGTCCCGCACGAAACGCAGACGTTAAAATCGAACCCGGGCGCAGAGTGGACATCGCGCGCTCCCAGAGGGACAGCGCTCCGGGCCCCGGGAAGCAGGTTGGCCAAAGAGTCGGTCCTGAGCTCTCTAGGGCTGACCGCGACCCCCAGGAAATTCAGAGAGGACCACGCCGGGGGCAGCACAGGGCCGCGGCCAGCAGAACCCGACGCGAGGACCAGAGAAGACGTGGAACAGGGAAGAACACGTGACACAGACGCCTGCCCCAGAGGACGGACACGCCGGGTTTTTTTTTTTCCTAAAAATAGTTACAAATGAAAAGATGAAAGAGTCAAAGCAGACGGCCCGACCGCATGGAGCGACTGACTCTGCTTCCGAGTAAAATAGAAACGTTCGTGAGAGTCATGAACAACTGATGGCGAGGGTAGGAAGATGCTGTTGACAGTATGTTAAGGTGCGATAGTGGCGTTTTGTAAGAGCAGTGCTCGTCGTCTCGTCTGGACACAGGGACGGTGATGCTGGGTGGCTCCTTCGCACGGAGACATGGGCTGGGCTCAGGCCAGGCCGGGCCTGTCCAGTCCACAAGTTAGCAACTGTTGTGACCGGATGACTGACTCGTGGGGGTTAGTACCCTCTTCAGTCTATGTTAAATGTCTCAAATTTTT
>NW_011889415.1:63247-65257 GCF_000151845.1 Pteropus vampyrus | reverse complement strand
GTGCTCGTCGTCTCGTCTGGACACAGGGACGGTGATGCTGGGTGGCTCCTTCGCACGGAGACATGGGCTGGGCTCAGGCCAGGCCGGGCCTGTCCAGTCCACAAGTTAGCAACTGTTGTGACCGGATGACTGACTCGTGGGGGTTAGTACCCTCTTCAGTCTATGTTAAATATGTCTCAAATTTTTTATAATAAAAAGTTAAAGAAAAAAATAAAGAGATTTTGAGGTTTCTGGGGCTAATTTCGATCAAAAGACCAGCCCCAGTATGAGGCCCCCGACTCCAGGTCCCTCACCTGCAGAGTGGGGAAGCCACGCCTTCTCACGGGTGGAAACTAAGCTAACGCGCCTCAGTGCCTGATGCCCCGCAGGAGAAGCACTTGCCGTCACCATGGGGTGGCGACATTCGGTCCTCGGGGGATTTGTGATGAGGTGGTAAAGGGTGACAATGGCCTGCTGCTGGGCCTGGGACTGGACGGCTGGATGAGGGCGGTGGCGGGCTGCGATGGCGGTTCTGGCTGAGCCGTGCTGGACCTCGCTGTGGAGGGACTCGGGCCGGGCATTTTCCCTGGGAGTTTGTCTTAGACCTGAAGGTCCGGGGCGAGCGCAGAGCGAAGCTGCAGCTGCCCCGGGCGCTCTGCGGGTTTCCTGTCACGGGCATAGGCCGCCGGATCGCACGCACATGGCCCTCAGGGGACAGGCACCTCGGAGCCAGCGACCTCCTGGCCTCGTGGCCCCTCATCCCACAGTGCGGGTCCCCGAAGGTGAGGGGCAGCTGGAGGAGGGGCCCACGCCACTTCCCTCGGTGACAAGTCTTGCTATGGAGCAAAGCCACTCCCTGCAGCAGTGTGCCCGGCGACACAGCTGGCTTGCGTCCCTTCTGCATCTGCTCCCTGGTGCCGGGCCCACACATCTGAGCCCTGCTAGTCCCTAGCAGTGGGTCGTAACTGGGGACAGTCTTGTGCCTCAGGGGCCACTGGCGATGTCTGGGGACCTCCTGGTTGTCACTACTGCATGGGTGGTGGTGCTGGCGTCTGGCGGGCAGAGGCCAGGGATGCTGCAGTGTAGCCCGGAGCGCACAGGATGGTCCCCACAGCAGAGTTATTGGGCCCAACGTCCGTGGTGCTGGGCTGAGAACCTTCTGGAGCATGGCCTTAGAGTCAGACGGGGCAGGAGTTGAGCTCCTGCTCTCCAGTTAGCCAGGTGTGACCGTGAGCGAGCTGCATCGTGTGTGCCACACGTCCTGGGCTGGCAGGTGGGTGCACACAGGGTGAGCAAGCACAGACACACCCTGCCCGAGGCCCAGGGAGCCGGGTGTGGTGACCGAGTGTTCCAGTCCCAGCCCTCGCCCTGGCCACCCGCGACGTGTCCAAGGACCCACGAAATTAGGGGCCGAGACGTCGTTGCTTGTTCTGTCCTTTCCCCCCACCTTCCCCGCCCCCCCCTCGGGGTTCGGGTTCTTTGCGATCTTTCATTCTGAGGACCTAAGATGCAAATGTACTCGTTTTTCATGGAAGATGCAAAACCAAACCAACCCCAAACCGGAGTTTGATTCATTCCTCAAAGGAAAACTTCGCGGTCAGCAGAGGCCACTCGGCTGGGGCTGAGGCAGCCTCTGAAGACCCCTCTCCTGCCCCTCAGGAGGAAGGGTGGAGCTTGCAGAGCTGGTGGTTTGTGAGCCCCTCCCCAGTCCCCCGCTGGCCCCCCACGGCCCTGTGCACGTGCTGACTGACTTTCTGACTCTCTGACAGCGTGAAGGTGCCTGAGCCCCAAGCTCTGACTCTGGACCTTTCTTCCGCAGCGTGAGGGGAGCGCTGCAGGCGGAGGTGTGAGATGCGCCGCTGATGTATTTTTCTGCCGTGCGACACGCTTCTCCTCTGCGCTCGGGTCAGCGGGGTGCTTCTTCCATTTTTCTTAATTGCATCTCGCGTTTCTCTGGCTCCCAACAGCTCGTTATGGGAGCAGAGCGGCTCTCCGCCGTCCGGGGCGGGCGGGGGGCGGGGGGCACGCCTT
>NW_011889415.1:56769-60487 GCF_000151845.1 Pteropus vampyrus | reverse complement strand
GGTGCCACGCCCGCTGCCGGAGGACGAGGTGGAGGGGCCCTCAGGGCTGGTGCTGTCCCTTAGCAGGCGCCCGGCAGGGGGTGTAAGACTGCGGGGTGCACTCCCGCGGTGCCGGAGGCCACAGCCTGAAGTCGGGGCGCAGGGCTGCACTCCCCTCAGACTCTGGGGAGGACCTTCCCGGCTCCCGGCGGCCGCGAGCCATCCTCAGCGTCTGCTGGCGGTGACACAGCTCCGGGCTCTGCGCTGTCACCTGTGCCCTGCGGCCTCGCTCCTGCGAGGACATCGGTCCCTGGGCTTGGAGCCCATGCGCACCCAGGACGACCGCGTCGTGACTTGGTCACCCGCAGACTATTTCCAAATAAGGCCGCACGCCGAGATTTCGGATGAACATGAATTTGGGGGGATGTCATTCGACCCAGTACAGCTAGTAAGAGCGTCTGCGAGGTGGTGGCCGAGGAGCGCAGACTGGGTGGTGAGGACGGAGAACCCGGGAGGAGTCAGCGCTGTGGGGTGGGGTGGGGTGGGGGCGGGGCTTCGTGGCGACAAGGACACGCAGACAGGACTGTGGGGCCAGCTCGGCCTCGGCCTCCGTCCCCTTCTGCTACTCAACGGAAGAGCAGCGTGGAGCAGACGGACCCGGCAGGCGCGGACCCCGGCGCGGACCGCCACGCACACGGCGCCCCCGCCACTCCCCGCTCCGCGTGTGTTCACGGAGGGCGCGGCGCTCACGCGAGGACACGGCGGGAAACCGACGCGACACACTCCTCTGCCCCGCGCTGGGCGAGGCTGCGTCCTGCGGGGCACGCGCTGACGGTCATGGGGGTGCGGACACAACGCGCAGGGGAGCCCCGGCCCCGGCCCCCGCCGCCCTGAGCTCCACGCGGCCCCCATCGAGGACACGCTGAGCGGGACGTCACTCAGAAACACGCAGCGCGACGAGGTGACGGAGAGAGGGTGTGCAGGGACGGGAGCTGCCCGGCGTGCCACACGCCCCGCTGCGAAGGCCGCTTCCTCCGGACGGAGTCAGCCTGCCACAGCGGCGGGGCGTCGGGGTGGAGCCAGCGCCTTTCGTTTCGGCCAGGTGGCCCTTCTGGCGTGTGTTGGGGGGTGTCCCTTCCATCAGCCCTGGGGACAGCAGATAGGTGCCGAGTGCCCCCTGCAGCTACGGCATGTGACAGCCTCAGACAGACGTGGCCACGTGTGGTCCGATGGCCTTTAGGAGATCAAGCCCGGGGCAGAAGTGGCCACGGTCCCTCGTGGCTCACGGGCAGGGGTGGGACCAGCTGTCCTCTGTGACCCGCTGCCCACTGCCGGGGTGGGTCCTGGTGCTGCCCTGGTTCCCGGGCCTTGGCCGTCTCCCTCACGCTCCCAATAATCCGTGACTTCTCAAACACTGGCCAGACCTGGGCCCCGTGAGTGTCAACGCTCTACAGCCCAGGCTGACACACTGAGCTTGCGGGACCTCTTCTACTCATTTTTTATTTAGTTTTTCTTTCATTCAGATATTTACTGAGAGATTATGTAGTGAGGAGCTTCCACAAGCATCGAGTACAAAACAAGGCGAACCTCGTCCCAGGGCTTGGAAAGGTCGTGGTTTGGGTCGCCAGTGATGCCGGATCCAGCCACCCGCAATGCCCCGGGGGACGTGTCCCTCTGTGAGGGCGCCTCCCGAGGACGCCACACGTGAACCCGCGGGGGAGGCAGCTCGCCCGTGGGCCTGCAACACACGTGCCTGTCCCCATACGCGACCTCAGACCGTCCCCACAGCCCTGCAGGCTGGGAGCTCGGCCCCCACCTTCGTCTCTGATGGAGGCTCACAGAGCAACAGGAAACGCCCCAGGCCACCGAGCTGACGTGTGGGGCCACAAGGCTGTGGCCTGCTGACCCCGGGGCTCGGTCTGTCCACCTGATCACATGCGTCGCCGTGACGGGCACCAAGGAGCGGAGACCACGCATCCAACCGCCTCTGAGGACCGTGTGCCCTCGCCAAGCCATCCCGGCCCACGAGCACCCGGCCAGTCCCTTCTCCCCTGAAGCCCGGCATGGCCATGACTCTGGATGTGCCCAGAGGTGACCTTTTGCCACCCGCCCTATCGCCAAGAAGCAGCCGGAAAGAGTCGAAACCCACTGGAACGAGCAGGAGTCCCGCGCGAGCGCGGGGTGGGCCGAGGCGGCAGTGAGAGGTCGGACATAGGGACGCCGGAGAGAGGACGGACGTTTCGTTCCCGTGAGCTCGTCCACAACTCTATGGCGAGAAAACTCTAGAAATCGGCTGTTTCTGAGCCTCGGTGGTGGTGCCGCCATCCTCAGCGGAGCGCGTCAGCGTGGACAGCCTCGAACGCGCACCCGGAGCTCCGGGGCCCCGTCTCGCCTTCCGTGTCTGTTTTGGGTGCCGGCGTCGTGAAGACTGTTCATGAACTGATGCGATGAATTTGAGAAAACGGACCGAGAACAATGACTTATATCTAGTGACTTTTTCAGCCAGTTCTTTCATAAAATAAACTGCGTATTGCGCCTCACTCACCCTTTGTGTTATTAAATTTCTTGTCAAAATCGTCTTTAAACCACAGAGACAAGGATGGATTCTCGCTCCCGAGTCTGAGAGATTTACTTCTCCGACACACCGCCAGTCGATTTAGAGCTAATACGTCTGCTCTCTATTGGCTTCGTGCAAAACATTACTTTTCTGGGTTTCTTTTCTTTCACTCTGCATTGTCTTGGAGAAAGATGTAATTTCAACTTAAACCGCGAGAAATTAGTCTCTCCGAGAAAAACTCAGGAAGAGCTTTATAACAAAAGGAAAACAGACATCACTCACGTGCTTTTCGATTTCCCCCACGTAACTGCAGGCGGGATGTCGACACGCTGAGGGGAGCGGGGAGGATCGATACTCGGGAACTGACACGAAAAGTAAAAGCCACGGCCCGGACACAGCAGCTGGCAACGTGACAGACGCCCGCCATTCATCCGTGCCCTCCGTTACGCCCAAGGCCGAGGACAGTCGCCGCGGATTCGTGATGGCACGGTCAGTTCCCCTCTCTGTTTTATTCACGAACAGATATGTTGTGGACATTTAGGGATTAAAAACAAAAGCATCTGCAGTCTTAGAAACCGATATATGTTGGCGAAGAACCAGCCCCAGAAATGAGTTTCGCCTTCCAGCATTCGCTGCGTTTGGGGCGTGGGCGGCGAGTCTGATTCCAGGACACGCTTCTGCAGCATTTGGGCCGCGCTAGTGCGGTGCTGTGGTGCCGCCCCTTTGGACAACTGTATTTCAAGTCGATTGATTCGTGTTAATTTGGAAGAGCTCCAGTGGTGTGATCGCAGAATCGAGTAGTCTTTCTAACTTAACGTCTTTAGATTCAAGTATTGACTGGTCATCTACTGTGTGCCAGGGGCACTGGGGATGTCACAGGTATCAAGGGACACGGTTTTGTGGGGAGACCCAAGAAAGAGGAGAGAGACCGGAGGGCGTGGTCTGTGCTGCTGTCTGCGCCGTCACAGGGCGGGATGCCAGGCGGGGTGCCAGGTGGTGTCGCACAGGCAGGGAAGGCACAGTGGCACAGAAGCTTGGGGAGAGACTGACGGGCGTGCCACCTTGAACGGGAGGAGCCGGGAGGAGCCGAAGCCGAACCAGGCCGGATGCAGGGTGGCTGTGGAACTCCCTCGGGGACAGGCGTTCAGGGAGAAGGCAGACCGTGTGCAGAGGCCTGGACAC
>NW_011889415.1:53755-55699 GCF_000151845.1 Pteropus vampyrus | reverse complement strand
AACCTTGCTTCTGACCCCTGTGTTTCAAGTAGACAGGGGGCTGCAAACTCAGATGCCTCCGGGCCTGGGCGGGGTGCAAGCCAGGGAGCTTGCTGGGTACAAGCTGCAGTCAACAAACAACAATAAAATAACCCCTCTGCAAGACTGACCTAACCCTCGGGCGTTTGTGACCTGTTACTTAGGAAACCACAGAAACATTCTTCGAATATTCAAAATAATGATGAAGGAATGGCAACTTCAAGTCTCTCGGGAAGCTAGGGGTCCCGTGGTCGAAGCTGTGGGCAGACAGACTAAAGGGCAAGTAGATTATAGTCATTGGAACTGTTGAAAGTGCTCATGGCAAATCCAGATGGTCAACTAGATTTGTAGAGTGGAGCTTCAAAGCCAAATCCACAAAATCTTTGAATTTGTATGCAAAATGGTGTGATTATGTGTGTTTTTTTCTAGGGAAAATGTCCATGGCTCTTTCTAGGCTATTGGAAGCTCAGTTCCGAGCGTCTAAGCAGTGGTGGCCGACAGGGACACAGTGCCACCCACGGCCTCCATCCTGCCCCATCCCCTCCGGAGCAGACAACGGAGGCAGGTGGGCGGGGCCACGGGAGGCTGCAGTCTCCCCACACTCCCTCCTTCCTGTTTGGGAGAAGAAAACCATGTCCTGACCCCCTTGAGGTTGGGCGTTGTTTGTTACAGAAGTTAGTCAGCTCTGACCAAGTCCAACGTAACACTGGACGATAACTTTAAATAGATGATTTGGCAAGTTTGCTGATGTCACCGAACTGTGACATCACTGCCTCCGCCGCCCCCCCCGCCCCCCCAGCCACCGACCCACCGCCACACAACCGAACACCAAAACACGTTTTCAAGCCACTGCGGGAGGTTTTCCTGTGATTGCTGGCAAAATGTATTCCTAAATAAAATTACTAGGATCATATTTTAAACTCTTTGACCCATCATATTACTGACAAATAAATCTAATCACTTTTAAAAATAGGGACTTATCTAAGGCAACTTCGGTTTCGGAATTGTAGATAAATAACATCCTACACGCGATGATTAACCTTACAAGGAACGAGCGTTATGCTGATCAGTCCGGGAAGTCCAAAGGATTGTTGTTTGTTTGTTTTTAGGAAATGGCTTTAGAAACATGCTTTTTCTTTAGTCTGTATTTTTAAAAGTTTTGCTGTGGCTCAACCAACCCTTTCATTCTTTCGTTTATGAAAGAGCTGTGGCGGCTGGCGGCACCCACATAATTGATTCGGGATAAATAAACCTTTTAAATGAACATGGTTTTGGTCGTTCTTGGGTTACATAAATTCGCAACGGGGTGCGAGGTCTTTCTTGCAAAGGATGCACACTGCGTTTGCCCTCAGGAATATTACTTTGGTGAATTCAATTAAAATTCACTCTGTCGTCAGCGACTATTGAATAATGAGAAAATTAACCTGAGAAAACGCAGATATTTGGGGTGGAACACTGTATTTAAAATGTTCCCTTTATTATGCATATCCTCTTCAAAATCAAATGGCTGGATTCTGCAATCAAATGGATTTGGAGCCGGAGTATGCCTTTCTATGGGGGGGGTGTAATGATAATGGGTTTATAAAGCATTTAAGACAAAGTTCAAAGCCTAAGGTTAATACAAAGGGGTTGAAAGCAATCACCAGTGAGGAGAAGTTCGGCGTAGGAAACGAAAGGCAAGGACAGGAGCTGATGGAGGGAGAGGGCCGGGCTGGAGGAGGGCGCCGGGCTGGAGGAGGGCGCCGGTCTGGAGGAGGGCGCCGGGAGCACCGCCGCCTGCGCCTGAGAACGCGGGCCGATGGGCGTGGCCTGCGCATGAGAACGCGGGCCGATGGGCGTGGTCTGCGCATGAGAACGCGGGCCGATGGGCGTGGCCTGCGCATGAGAACGCAGGCCGATGGGCGTGGCCGTGCAGACGGCGAGCAC
>NW_011889415.1:46150-52575 GCF_000151845.1 Pteropus vampyrus | reverse complement strand
GCCTAAGGTTAATACAAAGGGGTCGAAAGCAATCACCAGTGAGAAGTTCGGCGTAGGTAACGAAAGCAAAGACAGGAGCTGACGGAGGGAGAGGGTCGGGCTGGAGGAGGGCGCCGGGCTGGGGGAGAGCGCCGGGAGCACTGCCGCCTGCGCATGAGAACGCGGGCCGATGGGCGTGGCCGTGCAGACGGCGAGCACGGCGGGGCGTCAGTCGCAGACCTGCGGTGTCCTGGACTCCGCAAAGCCCGATACATTCGGCGCTTGTCATGCCATTTCAGGACGAGAGCAGCACGTGGGCGACATCCGATGTCCCGTCAGGAAAATGCATGTCGTGTCCATCGGGAAGCAGGAGCAATTCCAGGAGAGCTCTTACCACACGCCAGTGGCGGTGACGCTCAGCGGGCATATTTTTAGAGGGACTTGAAAGCGATGAGGCCCGTGTGATTTCCTTTGCCCTGCGGACCACCACGTGCCGCCAGCTCCGCGCCCTCGAGACGGCGGCGTGCGCCTGCGGGCTCGGGGCACAGCCCCACGCGCGGGGCGACGCTCTGGGCATTCCCGTGGCAGCCGGCGTCCGTCAGCCTCTCACATCTGAAAAAGTTCTGGAAGCAGAGACTTGAGTCGATCGCCGTGAGAACTCAGGAAGCGAGGCCGGGACTCAGAACACCGGCTCCTCCTCCTCTCACTAGCCGCTCGACCCTCGGACGCCAGAGCCGACGGGGTCGGGCCCTCCTGTCCTTCTCCCAAGACCTGGGGCGGGCCGTGAAGCAACGATGAATACTGGGGGCTGAACACACACTGGTCGAGACATCGAAGCGTTATTTGATTACAGATGAGTAACCGAAGTCCTAATTTTAAATAACGTGAATTCTAAATTTTGGTCCTGGTGTTTTCAATGAACTTTGACCAATTTCTGAGTTGTAATATTTTCTGAGATAATTGTGTTTATACACAGAGGACATAGGGACTATGGCAAATGGCTAAGCATGCTTTACCAGAGCAAAACCACCAACCACCAGAAAAGAAATTTTTTTAAAAAGAGTTAAACTGGGAGAGATTTTTTTCCCCAAGGACTGACAGCCTTCCCTTCAACGTACAGGCAATGTTGAAAACTTAAACTTCCGTACTAGAAATAATATTCAATACATCTGTATTAGTTTATATGTTAATAAATATAATTCAATACATCTGTATTAGTTTATATGTTAATATGTCCTCAGAAAATGTTTTGTGACATACTTGACTTTTTAGCAAAAATCTTATTAGTTTAGCAGAACATATGTAACTAAAGAATGACTTTTTCATTTCACTATGGGCCTGGTAGGGTTAAATTTCCTACCAGTGTTTTAGAGAATAATCAGAAATCATTCCCTATTTTTATATTCCTCTGTGTTTATTGTAAGTGGAATTGTTAATGTGCCCGATAAATTCTTCAATTATATGAAACTGTTGTAAATAGTTATTTTTCTAATATGTCCTCAAATTAAACCCATGACCATAAATGGTAGCTGTTTTTTTTTAATCAAAAATGGTTATAATTTCATTTGACAATTTCACAGACAACAGGCTTTTGACTCAAAGGTAATTTAATAAAGGTATTTCTCAAAATTTGCCGGCTATGCAATAAATTGTGCCTGAGATGTTACTGCTATCTTTTTATTTAAGAATTTCTGTCAAGGGACAACTCATAAAAATAGAGTTTCATTAGTATTAATCTTAATAATTCACTCAGCAATCTCATATGCCCAATTCTGTCTGACTATTCTCCATGTCACAGAACAGCTTCCTGGCTCTGATTTTCATAAAAAGTTTTAACCAAATCATCTCCCAGTAAGATTACTCTGCATATAGTATAGGATTTAATGTGTCCAAAATGAGAATTATATAACCGGAAGGGGTGTTAGTGATCAAAATCCCCACCTGCTGATTTTACAGATGAAGAAACAGAATCCGTGTGAGCAGCTCACGGTCACGCAGTGATGCTGCGTGTGTTTCGAGTTCGGTCGCGATGAAAGATGTCAACAAGCGCTAGTTACTAAAACGAAGCTCGGATTTGGAAGAATCTCATTAACATGAAGGAGTCACATCTCTCTAGGTGGTACGGTCTAAAGCGGGGGGTCTCCACCTCCTGGGCCGTGGACCGGTACCGGTCCTGGCCTGCTAGGAGCCGGGCCACACAGCAGGAGGTGAACGGCAGGCGAGCGAAGCTCCATCTGTGTCTGCGGCCGCTCCCCGGCGCCGGCATCGCCGCCTCAGCCCCGCCTCAGGTCCTCAGGCCTTAGATGCTCACATGAGCACCGGGCCCTGTGCCACACAGGTTGAGGACCGATGGTCTAAAGACATTAAATGAGGTGAAAATTACACACGGTCAAATCACCACCATGTTGAGCCTGACTTCTCATGCCGAACTCAGCAGACGGCGTGGTACCATGGCCTGACGGCTTCTGTCCATAGATTCTTGGGAGCAGGGGTGCAGGGAACGTGGCGACCACATTTATGCACCACCCTGGAAACGGACCGGGGTTTTCCAGCACGTCCAAAACAGCCAGCGCTGCTCTAAGGCTGGACGCACCTGGATCTGTAGCTGAGCAACGGATGACAGAGCCGACCCGTGCCGGGGCCACAGCGTGTGAATGACACGCACAGCGAGGCCCCAGACTCACACTCGGCACGATATGATCGTTATAGGAAGAGCCCCCGCAGGGGCCACGTGGCCCTCAGCCGTCACTCACTCCAAGACGTGTTTGTTGGATGGAATCGTCCGCATTATTTAAACGATTTCTTTCTTTAAAATTATTGAAATCATTTCTCCATCGCTTCATTTTTCAAATACTTAAGTCAATAAATTTTCTTTTTTTTTCCAAATGAGATGGTACAACTCCCGCGTGTCTCTACAATCCTAGTGCTATTGGGCCATGTTCTATTCAGTCCGCTGAACACTTCTTAGGGCCTACCGGACATTTGCGGGCATGCGACATTTCCGCGAAGCCTTCGGAGCTGCCGGGAAGGCCCATCGGAAAGCGCTGGCGCTCATCTCTCTGCCTCTGCTTCTTGCACCTGGCTCTCCCGTCCTTTGGGTTAAAACTAGTGTGAGGTTCCCCTTTAGGACGTGACGACTGTAGAGGAAGTAGAGTCCCTCTCAGTGACGGCGGAAAGGAGCGACAGGATTTATGGTCCTGAACGTTTCGTCCTCGATTTTATCCTCGTGTCTCGCTGCCTTTCTAACGAGTCCATGGGCCGTGAAGCTGGAGCCGCTGCCCAGAGCCGAGCGGGGGCCACAAAATCATAGCGGGGCACGGAGCACTTCTGGGGTGGGGTGAGCAAGTGTCTTCTGAGACTTGACATGAGACGACCGGATCGATTGAGATGGCCCTGGCCCTGGCTAAATGGGAGGGAGGAGCATAAACAGTGACGCACGGCCGGGTGGAGATGTGGTGAGTGGACGCGTGTCCCTCGAATCTACCCGACACGGTGGGGAAGCTGTTCCCTGGCCTGCCCTCCCACAGGAAAGTCTGGCAGGGACAGCTTTTGGCGATGGACACCCTTTACCGAGTACAACTTCACCTGCACGTGACAGCGGGAGGTGGGGAGAAAGTGACGGCAGCGGCGGCATCTGGTGTCTGGGATTACAAGCCTCGACTGACAGTCTTTTGGCATCAGGGGGTCATATCTTAGGAATGCAATAATAGTAGGGGACTCCAGTACCCCACTTTAACCATGGAGAGGATCATCCTGACCGGCTCGAATGACCATCTAGATCAAATGGACTTAACAGATACACACGAGCCATATCCTTCTCAAACACACGTGGCACATTCTCCAGTGTAAGCCATGAGCGAGGTCACAAAACAAATCGCAACAAACTTACGAAGACTGAAATAATGTCAAGCACCTTTTCTGACCACAATGGTATGAAACTAGAAATCAATAATGGAAGGAAAACTGGAAAGTTCAAAAATATGTGAAAATTAAACAACACATTCCTGAACAGTCAATGAGACAGTCAATTAATCAAAAGAGAATTTTCAAAAATCTTGAGACACAATATGGAAATACAATATACCAAAACCTATGGGACACAGCAAAAGCACTCTAAGAAAAAAGTTTATAGTGATGAATGCCTATGTTAAGGAAAAAGAAAGACCTCAAATAAACAAGCTAACTTTACACTTCCAGGAAGTAGGAAAAAACAAACAAAAAACTACTAAGGCCAAAGTTAGCAGAAGGAAAGAAATAAGAAAGATCAGAGCAGAATGAAATGAAGCAGTCTAGAAAAACAACAGGAAAGATCAACAACACTGAGTTGATCAGTTGAAAAAATAAACAAAATTGGCAAACTTTTGGCTAGACTAAAGAAAAGAGACAGCAAACTCAAATAAATGAAATCGTAAATGAAAGAAGGCACATCATAATGAACATCACAGCAATGCAGGATGGACAGAGACTGCCATGAAAGCTATACGCCAGCTGCCTGCATTGCCTGGGGGAACCAGGTACACCCTTAGGAGCGCGCACCCTAAACAAGGCCGAACGCCTGGACACGAGATTAAATCAGTGACAGAAAACCTCCCAGCGAAGAGCAGCTCAGGACCCGGCAGTGATTTCTACCCAACATTAAAAGGGTAATTCGTGCCAATCTGTCTTCAAGTTTCCCAAAAAAACATAGGAGGAAACACTTCCAAACTCGTTTTACAAGGCCAGCCTCACCCCAATACCAAGGCCGGACAAGGACGTGACGAGAAAAGGCAAACACAGGCCCACACCCCTCCTAAGTATGGATGTAAAAATCCTCCACAAAACGCTAGCGGGCAGGGTTCTCCGTCACATTCAGAGGACCATTCGCCACGACCACATGGGGTTCCCCCCGGGACGCCAGGACAGTCAGCAAACACAAGTCGATAAATGCGATATGGCACCTTGACGGGAGGAAGAATAAAACAGGTCATCTCAACAGACGTAGAAAAAGCATTTGACGAAATTCAACAGTCTTCAGTAATAAAACCTCCCAACGATCAAGTACTGAAGAAACGCACCTCGACAGGACAGAGGCTGAACACAACGGCCTCACAGCAAGCGCCACGCTCAGTGCTGAAAGCTGGACACTTTCCTGTCCAGGAAACTCAGTCCGTGTCTGTGAACTGACATCGTTAACGTCGCGTGATGCCCGCACCGCCCGAAGCAAGCTGCAGATTCAGTGCAATGCCCAGAAAAAGCCTAAAGGCATTTTTTACAGAGATACAAAAAAACTATCCTATAATTCACATGCAACTGCAAAAGACCCTGTGGAGCCGAAACGATCTCGAGGCAAAAGAGCAAAGCTGGAGGCATCGCACGTCCTGACGTCAAAATGTACCGCAAGGCCGCAGCGATGGAGGTGGCGAGGCGCGGGCAAAGACAGCCACACAGGCCGGCGGAACGGAGTGGAGAAATGAACGCGCACGTTCACGGCCAGCTGATTCTCTCCGAAGGGTCTCCCCAGTAAACGGTGCTGGGAAAGCTGGACAGCCACCGAAGAATGGCACTGGACCCCAACCTCACACCATGTATAAGAAAACCAGAAATGTGGTGAAGACTTAAATATAAGACCTGAAACTATAACCGTTAAAAGAAAAAATAAAGAAGTAGTTTCTGACATTGGCCTGGGCAACGACTTTTTTGGATACGACCTCAAAAGCACAGGCGATGAAGGAGAGAGCAGGCACGTGGGACTGCACTAAACTGAGACGCTCCTGAGCGGCAGAGGAAGCCACCAACAGCGAGAAAAGACAAACTGCAGAATGAGATGAAGTGTTCGCCAGCTAGAACCTGACAGAGGGTTAATACCGAAAATACGTAAGGAGCTCAAACAGCAGGCGGCAAGGAAACAAAGAGCCTGACTTAAAAATGGGCGAAGGAACAGACATTTCTCAAAGGCGGGACACTCCAACTGGCCAACAGGTACCTGAACAAAGCTCAGTGTCACTGATCATCGAAGCCACAATGAGATATCGCCTCACACCTGTTAGAGCGGCTGTCGTCAAAAGAGATAACGAGTGTCCACACGGATGTGGGGACAAAGGGAGCCCTTGTCACTGCCGGCGAGAATGTGAACCGGGGTGGGAGTCACGGAACAGCACGGAAGGCCCTCGAAACATCAACAGAACCGCCGCGTGATCCAACAGCCCCGCATCTGGGCGCACATTCACCGGATGAATCGGTGTCTTGGGGAGGTGCCTGCGCCCCGTGTCCACTGCAGCGGTGTTCACGGCAGCCAAGACATGGATACAATCGAGGGTCTGTCGACGGTCACGTGCATAAAGGAAACGCAATATGTACACTCTTAGTCGCATAGATATAAAATGGAATATATCCATGTGTCTATTTAATGGGATGTTGTTCAGCTTTAAAAACGAAGGACACCCTGTCCTTTGCAATGACACGGAAGA
>NW_011889415.1:35698-45180 GCF_000151845.1 Pteropus vampyrus | reverse complement strand
GACAAGTGGACGTAATACAGACGAAGTCCAGCCGGTGCTTCTGGAAGCTGCTCAGGGGACCAGAGTCGGGGGTGGGCCATCCCGTCCCCCTGGGGGCCCAGCCACCTAGCCGGGCCAGAGAACAGCTCCTGCCCCACCGCGCCTTCCAGGAGTGAGGACAGGGACAGGGACAGGGACAGGGACGGCAGCAGCTCTCCTCCACGGGGCGATCAGCACCTCGCCTGTTACCCCCTCCCACCGTCCCCCGGGGCCTAACTCCATGCTGCAGGAGGCCACTGAGGGGACGAGGGAAGGGCGAGGCAGTCTACACCCGCCTGAGCGGCCGGCCCACACGTCCGTCCTTCACTCTTGGGGGAAGGACACCTGAGACCTGTGTCCCCAGACTCCGGCCCGGCCCGCTCAGCTGTGCCGGATGAAGGGGCCCCAGCTGGCCCACGGGCACACGTGGACGGAGCTTTTCATCTGGGCCTAAGAATAGTTCTGCATGAATTTATAAGACGTTTGTTAATTTATCTCTAGGAGGCCGTCGATGTCCACACCTCGCCGGTTTCCAGGCTTGTCATTCTCGTCCCTTATTCTCGACAGCATGACTGATGGGAGCGGTGTCCATTTCTACGCCTCTCATTTATCTTAGGCGTCTCTCATAAATGTTGAATTAAGCAGGTTTTAAGCCACTTATCATAAATTGCGGTTTTCATCAAAAGTGACGATGACAGAGGAGATGTCTGCACCTCTGGCTTTGGTGACATAACACGGAGTCGTGGGGCTTCGACCCGGAGGGCCTGGTGCTGGGCCTGTCACTCACGCCCCCCGCCCGACAGAACGCGGCGAGCTCAATGGGGCCGTCACGGGAACAGGCCTCCATTTTTTATGAACCGCAAGTAACAATAATGATTATTTCTCCCGCTATAGTCATGAAGACACCATCACGTTTCAAAAGGTGTTTTAGGAAATTAGCACATCGGGAACTTATCCCGTGTCGGCGACATCACAGTTCGTGTCATTTAGACCTTAAGAAAACCCTAAGAAGCCAGTGCCATCGTCATTCCCGTTTGATAGAAGGAAAACTGAGGCACAGACAAGGTTAAGAAGATCGTCCGACACGAAGTGAGTGGAAGAAATGTTATCGCACTACGGCGGCCTAGTTAAGATCGCACACAAGTATGTGATCACGTGGAAGCACACACACGTGCACACACGTGTGCATGTACACACAGCTCTTAACATGATGTAGTTGCTGTGGATGACCACGAACGTATCAGGGCCTCCCCGCCGCGCCCACCACCTCCCCACCCCCCCCCCCACAGCCAGGCAGGCGGGGCCTCGAGGACGGCGTGTGGGGCCCTCCTGGGTGACGAGTGGGGACTCAGGGTTACGGTGTCCTCGGGTTTAGCTTGGGGCTTACACCAGTGGCTCAGACTGTCGCTCTGCGTGAATCGTTTGTCAAAGCCCGTCGGAAAGCCTGTCCGCGGACAGGGCAGGCTGGGTCCACAGTGCTGTGACTCCGATTCTGGGAGGCCACAGCCCTTGCGGTCGCTCCCGGTCTTCAATTTCTCATTTGTCTTTTGGACGAGGTCACAGAGCGCTCAACGGGGTCCTGTCATGTGGTGCACGTGACACAGGGCTCTGAGTCCCAAGACCCTCGCGAGGGCGTCCGCTGTGTCACTGGCCTTTGAGGGGGGTGCCGGTGTCTGCACCCCAAACCTGCCCGCCAACGTCAAACCGTGAACCTATGAGCGTTCACGCGTGTGTGGCGGGCAGGGGCCCCGCGCTGTCCTGCTGGGACATTCAGAAGGGTGTGGCTGGAGGGCAGCACAGGGACATCTGGACGGAGCACGGTCCCACGCCCAAACGTGGCAGCGCCTGTAACGTGCTCGCCCGCAAATTAGGTCAAAAAAACCTAATTAGGCTAAAAAACCAACCGCACTCAGAATGAAGGATATTTCCCCAGCCTGTTTCAAACGAAATGAGTGACAGACACCCCCGTAAATGACGATAACTGATAACTGATAGTACACTCTCTGTGAAATCGTCTTTGTCCAAATCGTGGCATTTTATAGCATAAGGAGAGGATGCTTATATTACACCCTGTACTCCCCAAACAGAAATAAAATGTCCTACGAAGAACGCAATCTCGCAGGGCTGGACTGGCGAAGCCACACGGGGGAGGCCACGGGCTGATCATCCTGAATTGAATTTGCTGCTTTTGATATTTGCCCTGCATTTCAGCGATCCCACAGGGAGCAGCTTGCAACGGCTTCATTTTTCAATTGGTCTCCTCATTTGATTTGATTTGTTTTGTTTTGCTTTGGCATCGGGCACAGTCAATTCAATCACCCAGACCTGTTATCCATCTTCCAGCTGCCTTGTCATTTCCAGAGGGAAAGTGACAGCACAGTACTTGACATCTGAACCTTCTCCCCTGGGGCAGGTGCAGTCCGAACCCTTTTCAGTGGGGGCGCTTGAAGTTAGGTTTTATAATTACCGGAATTTGTTGAGAACAGGCCCAAAGCGGGGGGATGGACAGAACAAACCGCCTCTGCACCTCCTCTCTCTGAAACGCCAGTCTCCACAAAGGGCCGAGAGGCCATAAATTATCAAGAGGTGTCGTTTTCCATGAGCAGCCAGAGCGATTCACAGGGAAGGGAGTCGAGGGAATTCTCTGAGAAGTCCTGGGTCCCACCGTCCCCTCCTCCGTGTGCGACGCCGTCCGCCCCTCGGCCCCCGGCGTGCAGACTTAGCCTCCTTCATATTTTTCTCAAGGAATTTTATCACTCTCAAGTTATCATGAATATTTGGCTGCTTCTACTGCAAACCTAGCAGGACGGAGCAGGGTTCTCCCTGCTCGCAAACCCCACTCGTGTGCAGCACCTACGTTCTCAGTCTCAGTTCTCAGGGGTTCGGGTTCCTCCCCACTTCTGCCCCCCTTTCCCACACCCAGCCTGGCTTCTCTCCTTGAGAAAAGCCAGAAAGGTGGGCTCTGGACTCTGCACGCCGCAGTGTGGGGTGGAGTAGAGTCGCACTGCGCTGGGCTTGGCGGCTGCCTCTCGTCATTGGGGAAGCCCCTCTGGGTCCCTTCCACACCATAAGTTTCTCCTCTAATCACACAGTTATGCCAGGAGGGATCTGGTGACACGATATCACCTACCTTCAGTGAAGCACCTTTTCTTCTGAATTCTGGCTTGGGCACGAGGCTGCAGCAGTGACATATTCGGGGGAGGGCCCTTGGCGTTTCGAGAGTGGAATTCTAACTTTAGATGCTCGTGGCCGGTGTTTTTTGCTGCTGTTGTTCCATTGGATATCGAACAGTGGAACTTTGAGGAAGCGACAGGTCAAAAGGACAAGACAAGCTATTCTAACCGTCGTGCTGGTTGATGGTCCATATAATATTGTGTCCTGTGCGGGACGTGACCGAGGATGTCCACTGGAAAGTCACAAGACTGAGTTAGCACCCTCATTCTTGAATCTGAAGGAAATAAGCTGTATTTTTGTATTATGATCACTTTTTTTTTAGTCCAAGGGTCAACTAGAAATATAATCAAGAAAACAATTGAGTCTACAGCCTGAACGAGCCCGATCCCGTCTGCTCTCAGAAGCTAAGCAGAGTCGGACCTGGTTAGTACTTGGATAGGAGACCACCTTATTAGACCAGGTGCTGTAGGCGTAAAAAAATAAAAAATAAAATAAAAATAAGGGATTGTAAGCTGACAAGGTCCTTGCAATCTGAGAGGTCAACCAAGGGTTGCCTCACTTGAAAAAATTAAAAAAGAAAAAGAAAAGAAAACAGTTGAACTCCATTTCAGCTGGATACCACGTACGAGGCAATCCTCTCCATCGAGTGAATTCGCTTTTTCCAGTGTTCATTTTTTAAGTTCTGAACTATTTTTCTACTTATAATTTTTAATTCATGTCTCTTCTATAATATCATATGTGAATTTTAAACTATTGCTTCTACACACACCTTTTATAAAAGGGGTTTATTCAACCTGGTCACCAACTCCAGTGTCTGTCGTCACCACAGCTGCAATCTGCATTACCTAAGACAGTTTTCTGACAATGTTACTTCTAAGTGTTTTTAGAGGTTTGAAATCTACGCGTGAGGGCTGCGTGGGGCCGGCTTCTTGTCCTTCCTGTAAGGTCATGCCCTCTGGTGACTGGGTGGCTTTTTGGGTGATCCCAAAGAGCGTGTTTGCAACCGGCACCTGAGGTCACACTTGCCGGAGTAGTTACCACACCTGCACTAAACGTCCCTGTCTCATCCCCTCGTTAATGATCCTGTGACCTCTGCGAGCTTGTCCAGCTAGCACTGGTTGAGGTCGTTCTGGCTACTGTGGATCTTCTGACAGTTCTTAGATCCAAAAACAGATAATTAGAAGAATCCCCCTCCCCCCGCCCCTAGATGTCTGCGTCTGTGCCTTAATCCCCAGAATCCAGGAGGAATGTGCTGGTTCATAAGGAAGAAGGGTAGTAAGGATGCAGATGGAATTCAGGACGGGATCGGCTGGCCTTAGAGGGAGGGGCCGGGATGGTGCGGCAGGCCCAGCAGTCACAGGTGACCCGAACGTGGGCGGTGGGGTAGACGGGAGAGGTGATGATGGCAGAGAGGGGGAGGAGGCCCGGGCAGTCCTCTAAGCTGCCTGTGCAGGGGGCGCGGGGGAAGGTGGCCCAGCCGGAGACAGCGCAGCTCCCAGAAGCCAGGAACAGCCCAGCAAGTGGATGGCCCCCCAGTCCCACAACCACCAGGAGCCTATTCTGCCAGCCGCCTGAGTGACCCCAGGGATACCCGCCCACAGAGGCTGCAGACAGGGATGCCACACTCCAGTCTCCGTCCAAGAGACCCACGCTGGGCTGACCCACAGAACTGTGATGCGACAGGCCTGCTCTATGTCAGGCCACCAGGTCTGAGCTGATTTGTTCCAGCAGCAACGGGAAGCATAAGAGAGCCCCCTTCAGCTGAGAGACCGTAAAGGCTCAGCGCAGGCCACACGCAGTGTCTGGGGACAGTCAGGCAGGGAGGTCGGCCTCGTGTTCAACACCGGGGGGAGGTGGCTCCCCGCGCGTTGCCACGTGGGTGACGCAGGGACAGCAACCGCTCAGCTGATCCGCATGCAGTGCCCGCTCCCTCTGGACACGCACAACGCTCGCTGAGCTCCCTAAACGCCAAAGGGTTTTATGTCACAGCGCGGACAACGTGGATGAAACGGGGACGATTCCCTGCAGCGACAACGGGCTTTGCGGGGGGGACATGTCTTTTCCTCGAGTCTCGTGTTCTCCCACCCGAGGATGTGGGGCCGACTGCAGGCCTGGGGGTTCAAGTTCAAGGGCTGTTCAAGTTCAAGGTTTTTGTTAAAATGCTGCCTTCACCTAAGAACAGCGTTATTTGGCCCACAGTTCCGCATCCCTGTGAAATATGCTGGGCGCCATGGGGCTGGGGTGCGGCCTGGTCACGAGGGAGTGGAGGCGTGGCCAGACGCCGTGTCACCGCAGGGGGCGTGGCTGCAGCTTAGCTCCGCCCCGGGAAAGCCACGCCCCTGGTGGGAGGGGCCAGAGCGGGCCAATCAGTCGCGGAGACGGAATAGTCACCGCATTCAGCTTCACGGTGACGTCGTGTCACCGTGACCCCCAGGCCTGCAGTCTGTGGTCAGACAGGCAGGGAGTGCACGCTCGCCGGTGGCCCCGGTGGCCCCGTGGCCCGGGCCGTTGGGCGCCAGCACCGGCGTCCGAGGGATCAGCCAGGATGTCCGGCCCCGGTGGCCCTGGGCGAGGGCCCTGCGCCCGCCCAGCGGCTCCCATTGTCCCGCGGGGCGCCCCGGACGCGGGCGGCACGGTCCCCTCCCGCTGGCCGCCAGCGCCACGACCACGACCACGGCGACCACCGCGTTGGGGCTCGACGCAGAAGCGGACGAGGGATTCGGCGAGGAGCAGGAAGGTGATCGCGCGCGCTTCGGTTTGGGAGAACACAGGCCGCCCCCACCTGCTGCGCACGGGGCCGCTCCTGGGGAGGCGACACTCAGCGCTGACGCCGTCTCCCGCCGGACGGGCCCCAGGGCCTGGGCGGCCGCCCACAGCCACAGCCAGGACTCGAGGGTCAGAGCTGGAGCCTCCGCATTTCTGCGTAGAAAGCTCCCTTCCCCCGGCCCCCCAGGCGGCAGCCCCCCAGGCGGCAGGGGAACCGCCGGCCACCGGGGCCCGCCACCGGTGCTAAAGTGAAAAGAGCGTTTTCGGTGATTTACAGGATGACTTATCACCTTCCCACGCTCTTGAACTCACACCAGTGTCCCGGTGAAGCTCAGAAACAGGCGGACCTGGCAGCCCGGCCACCATCCCAGGTCCCTCCAGTCCTGAATCCCATCTTGTCCAGTCTCAGCAGGTGACGCCGCTTAGCACGGAGCCTGAAACAGAGCCACCTGTCACATGTAGCTCATCGGCCCTGCCCAGGTCATGTCAAACAGAGGCAGAAAGTGGGTGACAAGGGACAGCGAGGGGCCCAGCTGCATGACACAGACGTGAGAAGGGCGGAAATTAGAGCAGCCCATGGACTTGGCTCCTGGGGACACACGGATCTGCTGAGCTGGGCCCTGATGGGGGACGGTGACATTTAAAGCCGGTCGCGGTGTTCAGAGCAGCCACAAAGCACACAGCCCAGAGGAGCCTTCGGTGCCTGTGACACCCAGCCGCACCCCTGGTACCTGGCATGGAACTGGGGCACACAGGCCTACTGCAGCCCGCAGCCGAGCCCGGGTCCTGCCTGTGGAGTCTATGCCCTGGGATGGAGCAGCTCTCAGCCCGATGTGACATCTCTCACTCCAGTCCAACGTAAGCCTCTCCAGGACGGGGGTGTTTCGAGGCTAACAGTAGCTTTTGTGTGTGATGTTGGACTCGGGTGGAGTCTGGACACCCGTGTGTGCCTGTCAGGGGAGGGGTCCTATTTGCTGTGCTTCCACCGAGAGGCACATGACATTGGACATGGCACAGCTTTACATTCATTTTCAGTGTCTGGGCACCACTTAAATTTTTTTTAACTTTTTAATTACAGTCGACATTCAATAACATCAGATTCAGGCTTGGAAGGTCCTGGTTGGACATTTGCGTAACTTACAAAGTGGTCCCCGTCAGTCCAGGGCCCCCGACATAGTACCATATCATCGACCTTGGTCCCTGTGCTGTGCTCCACACCCTCAGACCATCTACGAACTGCCAGTCTGTACTTCTTAATCCCGCCACCATTTCACCCACCCGACATGTAAAAGTTTAAGTATTTTTAAGAGCTAGGAAATATTCTAAGCATAAACACTTCCAAAATGCAAAAGCAAAAAAAAAAAATAAATAAAACCCCCAAACAAAACAAACAACAAACAAGCATTTTTGTCTGTCCCACACTACGACCAAAATGTCCTAGAAGGAAACCAGTCAGCCGCGCCCTTCTGAACCGGGAGGCGCAGGCTTCGTGAAGACCACCCGCTTTACAGAGACGTAGAGAGGAGGGTGGCCGAGGTGCGCAGCAGGACCAGCGGGGTCCGGCCTGGGCTCAGGCGTCCCCTTCCTCTCTCCTGGCACCCTGCCTTCAGCAGGTGTCACCGGGGCAAGGCCTCCAGCTGCTACTCACGCCCCTGTTTCTCCTCGGCCTTCATCAGGCGCCGGCTACGCACGGACACCTGTTTGATGCCAAAGAGAGTGGCGGGAGGTAACACTCTAAGAATGGCCTGCAGGGTGGTGGGCCTGCGGCCACACTGAGGGAGTCACCCCAGGGCCCAGACTGCCTGGGCTGGAACGAGCCTTGGAGCGAATTGTCCCCACAGCTCCTAGTAAAGCCCACAGCGTGGCCCACGCCTGGCTCAGTCTCGGGAAACCTACATGGGGTCCCTGTCTCGTCCAGCTGGAGGGCTGACCAGCAGGACAGAGAGACACAAGGCAGAGTCGACTCTAAGCCGATGCTCACAGTGGTTTTTAGGCAGCACCGGCGGCCGGACACCGAGACCCATGGAGTGAGGACGTGGTCAGATCCGGAAGGCCCCCCACCGCCCGCCCGCAGCTGGGGACAGGGCCTGCACCGCTGCACATCGACTCACCCGCCCATGAGGACACTGCTGGCTTTGGGGGGTCGAGTCTGTGTCAGCGCCACACCCACTCCCCTCAACACGTCCCCACCGCGTCCCGAGCACCGTGCTGCCGGCATCCAGGAGGGGACGCGGTGTCCATCCCTGGGAGGGCTCTGGATGGAGGGTGTGGAGGTGACCGCGGGACGGGCCGTGACCCTGCGCTGGGGCACCGTGGGTGGCTTTTTCCAGCACGGGCGAGGAAAGCTTCTCGGGGGAGGTGGTGACGCAGAGAAGCCTGAGTCTGAAAAGGCGTCCCAGGTCACCAGCCCTTCCAATACTTTCAGTCACTGTCACCCAGTGGCTGAACTTTAAGTCTTGTGTTGTTCAGTGAACATGATGATGCCTGTTCTGCCTTCTTAGAAATTGTGAGGCCACTTACGCAAAAAAAAGGAATAAATAAAAATAAGCCCACATGATCTCTGCTCAGTGGCACCTTCTCGATGTCTCTGGAGTCATTTAATTGACTACTTAGGAAACAAAACCTCGACAGCCGAGGAACTTGACAAGTACTCATTGTTGATAAAAATTAAAATGCATTTCCCTCCTTTCCTTTTAAATGTGTTTGCACTGGATTTGAGAAAATGGACTTTTGAAAAGAGAGGAAGTGATTACATTTCCATTAGTGACTCGAGTGGGGTGACGAGCAGGAGGTCGGAGAAGCTGGGCGTCGCACCCCTCTGCCTGACTGCTGAGAGGTCGGGAGACGGCGGTGTCCGCGCGCATGCGTGGAGGCACAGCTCGGTTCCCGTGCGAAACCCGCGTCCGTGAGGACAAGAAACTGACGCTCGCCAGGTCACTTTCTCTATTTCAAGCTCCATTCCATAGTCCTCTCTCCTGGGAACTGCGAATCACCCTTCACTTTTGTGAGACTTGGAATCAAAGCACAAGGTCAAGAATACGGAAGGGGGTCACGCACATGCGAAGCCCACGCACATGCGAGACACGCGTGGACACGCACAGGTGCACACACGCCGCCTCACGCATGGCGGCTGTGCATGTCGATGTCACCCCAGAACCGGACAAACGGGGTCAGTGGTCGTGACAGAAGTCCTCCCGGTCTGCTGCGTCTGAGGCCGGGAGTCACAGCTGTTGGTCTCTGGTCTACACTGTCAAAGCGAATGCACTTTACCCAGTGGCTCGCGGCTGAGCCCCCCGCAGCCACGGGCAGCGCAGTTCCGCGTGCAGATCCACACAGGGCGGGAGCGAACGGCCAAAGTGTAACCACGGCGACGGGAGGGCCGGCAGCACCCCCGCCGAGGGAGAGCCTGGGAGAGGGGGGAGGGCGGTGCCCGCATCGCGTGGGACCGGGGAGACCCCCGGAGGCCTGGACAGCCCCGCGGGGCCACAGGGGGCGCAGGAGGGAGGAGGGTCTCGCTGCCTGCC
>NW_011889415.1:32746-33778 GCF_000151845.1 Pteropus vampyrus | reverse complement strand
CTGGGGCCGTCGCCGTGACCGGCAGGGACGGACGCCGGGCGGACAGAGGAGCCCAGAACGAGGTCGTTCGAGGGCAGGGAGCTGCAGCCTGGGGGACGCAGGCTCCTCCGCTGGCTCCAACTCTGCGTCTGGACCACTGAGACGAAGCGTGCCGGGCAGGACGGCCCTGGGGCCGTGCAGGCGGCGGTGGCTCTACCTGCGCAGCTCCGAGACGCACCGGCAGCCCGCAGCGCTCGCCAGCGGACACGGCACGGGGCGGGAACCCCGCGGTGCAGACAGCCACCAGCAGGGCTGGGGACCCCGAGCCTGCGCTTTTCCCACGACGCCCGCTGCCACCCAGCTGTGGTACCCTCCACGACTCTCGTCACTCGTCACTCGTCACCTCTCCTTCTCGGCTCATCCTCTCTCCATGGTTAGTCTAACGGACGCCTGAGGCATGAGCTACGAGGTGACCACCTCTGCTCCACCAGATCCCAGAGCCAGCCCAGCCCGCTTCCCGTGGAACAGCTGAGGTGTTTCCAGGGGAGGTGAGTCAGGGCTTGCGGAACAGGCCCGTTTCTGGGCGGCGAAGGAGACTCATTCGAACCATCTCGCCGGCTCCGCTCAGAGCGAACGGCCGTCGGCCTCCTTTCTCTCTTTGGAAATCTATTATTTTTTTGCATATGCTCATTGAGATTTCCCTACAGCAAAGTGCATTTTAAATCTCGTCTGCTGCACGTCGATTTGGTTTCGCTGGTGCAGTGCTGGGGACTCTGTGCAAGAAAATTCAAACTTCTTCAAGTGCTCTTGACATTCAATGTCATAACACTCTGAGTGGCTTTCATGTCAACATTCCCATCAGCCTGTGGTGATAACTTGTAATAAAAATAACGAACGATGGGAGCGTTGCAAAGGGAACAGACAGCTGCGCGTGAGGGCTCCTGCGGCAGTTTTCATGGGTTTGTGCCACCAAACAGTCACGTTTCGAAAGCAGTGAAACTATTTTCAAGTGTTCGTACGCGCTCGCACCCCGCCCCGCTAACCGCCAGATCT
>NW_011889415.1:24530-31166 GCF_000151845.1 Pteropus vampyrus | reverse complement strand
ATATGTGTAATTTATCTATATACTAATCCAACTCCAAGGCAATGGCAACAAAAGCAAAAATAAAACAAGCGGATCATATCGCACTAAAAAGCTCCTGCGCAGCAAAGGAAACCGTCAGCCTGCCGGATGGGAGAGGATCCTGGCAAGTTATCTGTGTAACAAGGAGTTAATTTCCCTTAATACATAAAGAACAAAACAGCTCAAAACCAAAAACAAGCCAACTAGAAAATGGGCCGACAGTCGGAAGGGGCATTTCCCCGAAGGAGACGGTGGGCAACAGGCACAGGGGAAGGTGCACGTCGTCGCGGTCACCAGGGAGAAGACGTCAGACGGCCCGAGGCCTCGCCCGGCGCGTGAGGCCTGTCCCGCCACTTCTCTGCACGAGCCTTGTCACCCGCCGCTGTCCCTGCAGAGGCCCCTCTGGCATTTCCGAGCACCTCCGTTTGGCATGCTGGTGACTCCGTCTCTGGAATTTACCTGAAATTCAGCGACCGGGTGGCCTGACAGCTGTGCCCTAGCGACCACGTCCTGGCTCGGCCACCACGGGTGCTGGGAGCTGGGTGCAAGCTGGCAGGGGCCAGGAGGGAACAGGGCAGCTGAGGACGCGGGTTCGAGTTTGCCTGCAGCACATTTCACGGCAGAAAGTCTGGACGCGTCCAGGTTTGGGCCGCGCTGGTCCCCGCCAGACGCCGGGCTGCTTTCTGTCACTGGCCAGCTTCGCTGCTGGCTCGCTCTGCGGGCCGAGGGCGGGCAGGGACGGAGAGCCACGAAGCACGAGATGGTTGGCTCATGAGCCGCGGGTTCGGGATGGGCGGCGAGGCACGTTCTCATACGTGCCGTGGTATGTTGTCACATGTCGTCACATGTTGTCGGGTGTCACATGTCGCGTGTTGTCACGCGTGTCAGATGTATACACAGTGTGTACCCACTGAACCTACTCTGTATCGCCGTTTTAAGAGGCACCAGCCGAAAGGTGTCCCTTGCAGAAAGGGCACAGTGTGAGCTCCGCCCCGCTCTGTCCCTCACGAGAGGCTGGGGACACGCGTGTGACTCAGACGTCTATGGAGCTGGCCAATTCCAGCATGGTTCCTCCCGCCCTCCCTTCCACTGGGCTGAGTGGGCGCGTGGCTCCTGGGTGACGACGGGGCTGTCCAGGTCCCTGTGCAAGGGACACTTAGCTCCTGCCTGTGGTGGCAGCTGCATCGATCTATGAGGATCTGGGATCTATGAGTGTTATCATTGTTTTGTTTCTAGACTTTTAAAATTAAACACACAGAACGAGTTACTTCAACCTCCGAGGAGCCACAGAAAACACAGCGAAAGCATCAAAAGAACTCGATTTCCCCGAGGAAGCCCGTATTGCCAGGAGCAGTCCCCTCGGAGTGAGGAGGAAACAGCGAAGCCCGCTGGACCCGTCCGTGCGTCAGTGACGGGAATTAGGTCCCCGGCCAGCGAGGTTTCGCGGGCACCCGTGGACGTCACTCCTGTCACCCATCGGCCACTCCCGTTTCCTGGAGGAGCCCAACGCTTGAACACGGGCCGCGCTGAGACGCTGGCCAGGATCCGCCCCGGATTCCAGGGCTTCGTGCACTTCAAGCTGTCGCCACGGCGACTGTGACGCCACAGGAAGTGATCGGTGCAAATCTGACAGCACCCCGTAACTGAGGGCGGAGACGGGGCCGGGACAGGACCCCGTTTCTCACCGGCCCGTTTCGCCTTCACGCTCACGTCGTTTCGTGACCCCGAACGTTCTCTTTCCTTCTTTCCACGTCCTCGGCTCTCTCTCCTCCCCCGCCCCCTCCCTGCCCACGTGTCTTTGGGGAACCGAGTCCCATCTCTTCACTTAGCCTGGAGTGCTCCAGACAGCGCCCAGGCCGCAGGGCCAGGCTGCTCCGGACTCAAATGCCACCTGCGCCACTGACCAGCGTGTGTTAAAAGTCTCTGTGCACCGTCCCCACGTGACAAGTGGATTGTAAAATAACCGTATTTTAGGGTTGTTCCAACGTGAAGAACACCCAGCGCGGGAGCCCAGCAAGGCCTGGAGGAGACTGCCCCCCGTCAGCAGCCGCCGGTGACACTGGCACTGGCCTCCCGCAGGGCCGGCGCTGCCCTGCCTCCCCGCCCTGGGCACTGTGGGCCCAGCCTCATCTGTGCACCTCCTCGGTTCCTCAGGGTGGAGACATTTCACGCTTTCGCGAACTCTCCACTAAAGACTTCGGGGCAGAGGCCCAGGGCGAGTAGGAGGAGGTGGAGGCGAGAATCTGTCGGGGAGACGGGAACGGCAGGAACCACCACCAGAGGTCGAGGCGGGTCCCCCTCGCGCCCTTCGGGGACGTGGCACCCGACCGACATGAGAATTTAGGAGAAGGGCACATTCGAGGCGGCCGGCCACGCGCCCAGCTTCCAGCGCCCAGCGGGGCCTGCGTGGGAGGGACACAGCAGAGCCACAGCTGACGGAGGTGGCACTGAGCCCCTCGCTGTTTCATGCCGATCGACTGACGTGTCTCCTTCCGAAACGTCCCCCAAATTAAAAACCGCTTTCAATGTAATTGTGAGGGGCCAAAGATCCTAAAATCGTTTTAAATTATAATGATTATTTTGAAGTGCTACTATTAGATACCCCTTGGACAAAGGGTCTAGACGCATACAAGTTTCTGAGAGGTTCTTTGTCTAATTTTCTTTCTCCATAAGCATAAATTTCCGAGGAGAATGGTAATTACATGGTAAACATGTGGCTTTGCCATTATTGTTAACGGTATTACAATTTTCTAACAATAAACCTTAAATTTTCTGTGAAATATAAACACAATCGGCTGTCAAAGCCCTTTTTAATTCACAAAGAGTTAGGGGAAAAGTATTCTTGGATTTTTCTCAAGAACAGAAATTGGCATGGTGATAGCTCTGTTCTTTGTTCAATGTTTTAATGACTATTGTCTGTAATTTCCAAATCTGAATATTACCAAGTGATCGTGTTGTTCTTGTGTTTTAATTTATAGGTGAATTCTTCTGCTTGACAGTTAAAAACATAATTAACTGTAATTACAAAACTTAGCCTTGATTTCTGAGGAAAGAAGCCATGCTAAGATTGAGAACGACACATGGAGAGTGGGCAAAAAAGTAATAAAACCTAGAGCAGACTCGAAGACACTTTAAGCCCAAAGAGCTAATTCAGTTGTCTACTAATCATAAAACTGGTTTCTCTTTTGACAAAACTTATTTTACTTTCAAATTCCACTTACGTATGTGCAAAACCGTGTTTGGGACCTTAGAAACGAGAGGTCCAGTCCCACAGACACGAAACCGGGATTTCCATGTTGGGGGCACAGACGGGGTGGGGGGTGTTCAGCCCCCACACACCCCATTCCCACAGAGGGCCTCACGAGGGACACAGCTGTCCGCTCCCTCTTGCTCACTCCAAAGGCAGACACCCGTCCCCCTGCGGGACGCTGCCCCAGCCCCCAGGACGAAGTGGTGGACGGGGCGGCCCGGGGCGGGCCTGGAAGGGGCGGGCTGCCGCAGGCGTGGGCGAGACACTGAAGTGTGTGTGATGGAAGCGGGTAGAGAAACCGCTGGGGTCTCCATGGAAAACGCCTGTAGACCCCTTTCTGGAAGACGGGAAGCACGCGTGCCACACACGGATATGGGCGTGTACATATATGATTTTGTGAGATAGTAGGAAATATACGTCGATTGGTGTCTGCTCCCAGCTGCTGATGCAGAGCTCCTAAAACCCTCGTGAGTCCCTAAGTGACCGAAGCGCCAGGAGACCCTCTGGTGCTGGTGACAGCAGTGGCCACTCTGGGTGGCTCCTGGGTGCGGGCTGCCACCAGGGAGACCAAGCCATGATTTGAAGGAGGCACTTCCAGCCCCACCTCCCATTCTGCAGCCGGGGCGGGCATGGAAACGGAGAGCATGGCTGATCACGCCCGCACAAGGGAGCCCCATACGGTCCCCAAATTATGAAGTCTGGCGAGCTCGCAGGTGGGTGAACGCACCCACGCACCGCGGGGTGACACACGCCAGCTCCGCAGGCACAGAAGCCCCTGCACGCGGGACCCCACACCTTGCCCATGCATCTCTCCATCGGGCGTTCATCCGTGTCCTTCACCACGACCTTCAAAAGCTGGCGAATGTATGTGACTGTTCCTGAGTCCTGTGAGTCGTCTCAGCTAATTAGTGGAATGGGAAGGGGCTGTGGAGACCTCAGATTCACACCCAATAGGTCAGAAGCACAGGTGACGAAGCAGATTGGCAACTGGCACCTGAAGTGAGTGGGGACAGGCTGGGGGACGGAGCACTCGGCCTTGGGGCTGAAGACGTCTCTGGCTGCGTGAAACTGCAGGGCACCAGCCGGTGTCGGAGCTGCCTGGGTGGTGGGACCCACGCGCGTTTGATGACCGGAAGGGAAGTGGACCCTGTGGAAGTGAAGGACACTCTGGACGGGAGCCTGGACCTCCCGTTACTGGCGACCAGATAAACCACAAAGAAATGTCGGTATCACTGTGCCCCAGACGCTGGGTCACGTGCTCTCCTTCCCTTCCCTGTCCAATCTGACGGCCCTGCCCTCCGTGTCTCTTAGGGGCGGGTCCTCTACACGTCACTCAGCTGTTGCGTGGACGTCACCGATGCGGGGAGGGGACCAGGTGACCCAGGCTTTGGAACTCTCCGGAACCTGGGCAGGACCGGGCCCTGAACACCCCGACGATGCTGCCGAGCCGGCACGGGGATCTGGCGGCTTACGCAGGAACAAGAGAATAATAGTTTAAAAACCTTGAACGCTCACAAAATGCAACAATGTCATCTGATCCAATACAAGTTATTCTTTGTTTCCTCGGGGTGGCACCGGGTAATTAAACCACTTATGAAGAGAATCAGACCCGTGCGGTACAGTCGGCTTTATAATCACTATCCGCAGTCTTACATTTGGCGGGAATATTTTTGTTTAATTTAGTCCCGCCGCAGAACCGAGGAGAATTGTGCTGTTGGAATTTCGCTTACTTTATCATGTACACTTGGGGGAGGGATTCTACGCACAGCGCTGTCGCTCGGCTGCCTCGGAGTCTGCAGTGGGCAGCGCCTTTCCTCGCGACGCGGGACATGCCTGGTGCTGCAGCTCATCACTGATTACTCACGACGGCCTCCCGGCCTGGGAAATAGGGTCTCTGCAGCAGAAGCTCTCGGCCCCGTGTCCGTATTTTCTTATTCTGGTGAACAGCGATCTGGTTAAACATGGAAGTCGAAGGGTTCTCCCTCTCTCTTCCGGTTTTGCTAACGAGCTCTCCGGCCCTCGCCCGTCACCCCCACTCTTAAGGTGTCCACAGGGCCTGTGTGTGGCTCACAGACCTTCATCAGCCCGAAATAAGCTTCCACGTGCTTCTGTGCTGCATGAGGCTCTCGTCACAGGGCCCAGGCATCGCTCCACCCCAAGTCCACGATCGGCGCAGGGGCCACCTCTCCGGACAGACCCCGCTCCCTCTCAGTCCAGGAGCATTGCACACCGTGGCCTCCCTGGGTAGGACACACACCCGAATGTCCCCACCCCTGGACTAACTCCTGCTCGCTCCTGAGATGCCCTCCGCAGCCAAGGCCGACTGGGGACCTGCCTGTGGCTCCTGCCCTTCCCGGCCTCCTGGGACTGTGACGGTTCCTGCCCTTGACGGCGAGCATTCACCTCCATGCACCCCCAGACAGACAGTCCCCTCGGGCTGAGCCTGCCTCACCCCCTCCGTGCACCTCTGGACAGACAGTCCCCTGGGGCCGACCTGCCCCTCCCCGGCTCTCAGCCCAGCATGGCTCCTGGCAGAAAGGTCCTCAACACTTGTCGCCTGATTGCAGGGCCTGGGCCGCTCGGGGTTCGACCGACTCCGCACGTTTCCAGGGCGAACTGGTCTCATGGGTGAGGCCGCTCCGACTGGGAACCAATGGACATTGCTGCAATTAGCAGAAACCAGTGGAATCCGGGCGTCTGCTTCTGGCATGACCCGGGAAGGTGGCTCAGTGGAGACGCAGCTGGCGGCTGGAGCTCCGTGTCCCCGTCACAGCCTGAAGCTGAGCCCTGCCCCACCGCCCGCTATGCCCGGCTTCCAGCTACGCACCCCACAGCCGGGAACGACTCAGTGGCCTTTAACCCCGAGTGGCACTCCAGCCAAGGCCGTGGCCACACGGCCAGCATTCGGTCTTGTGAAGCCTCAACTGCTGTCCGGGTTGCACGGCGTCGACTCGGTCGGCTGCCCCGAGGTCATCCTCTGACCGTCCCAGTAACGAAGCATCTTTTTCGGTTCGACCTTCATCGGCTAAGCTAACGTTCTCGGCAGTCGACCTGCCAGCACCGGCCCGAAGCCACCGCACAGACGGGACGGTGGCAGTGAGCTGGGGGCCAAACTGGGTGACGTGCGTGGCTTTCTACAAAGGCGAAGACAGCTTAGGAGGCCCCAGTGTTTGAATCTGATTTCGATGAGCACTAAGTGAGAAGATCAAACAAGTCATTTCCAACTCTTTTAAAAATAAAATACGCCCCCCCCACCCCCCGCCCACCACACGAGCAATAGCTCGAGCGCAACGCACGCTGGCCGAGGCCGCGGGGCTCAGGAGCTGGGCCCGAGTTCTGGTTCCACGACTGGCTGCGCACACGGAGCC
>NW_011889415.1:17903-23611 GCF_000151845.1 Pteropus vampyrus | reverse complement strand
TTCACGTGAAACATTAGGGACCGTTTTTGTGTGGACTCTACCGTGAGTCCAAGTACGTGCTATAAATGACAGCTTAGCTTTTCAGTTCCACACAGGGGGGGGTCGTTGTGCGGCTTCTCACCGTTACAGACCCGGGCTCTGCCTGGAGCACAGGCGGCCACAGAAAACACTCGGGCCTTTCTGCATTTGCATTTGCCAACAGCCGGGCCAAGAGGCCTTAGACCATCCGTCCTTAGAGCAGGTTGAGGAGACGAGCCAGTGACAGACATGGCCCAGCTTCTACCGAAAAACCCTTGTGACCCTTCGCCCAGGCTAAAGGTAGCCACGCTCGAAGGAGAAGATCGTGAGGAGGGAGTGTCGCAAACGCCCGGGACCCGGCCCCAGACTGAGCTGGCCAAGCGGACGTGAAATCTGTCCTGTCCACAGGGCGCCCTAAGACCGCGCCTACATCTCATCCCGTTAGATAGGAACGCTGGCCAGACCCAATGATGCAGCGAGCCGTCGACGGGATTTCGCTCCAGGATGAAGAGAAAATCCTGCCCACGAGGAGGGCTGGCAGGGCTCGGGCGGCACAGAGGGCTCCTGAAACCGACGACGTCCTCTGAGGAGCCCTTCCTCCTGACGGGGGGAGGAAGCTATTTGCTGCATAGCCGCGTGCAAAAGAATAAAGCGGGACCCTTATATTACGCCACACACGAAGCCAACTCAACCTGGATTAAAGACGTGAAGGTGAGACCTGGACCATAAACGCCTACAAGAAAACACAGTCAACAGAAACGAGCGAGACTGCATCACACCAAAAAGCTGCTCCACGGCGAAGGAAACCGTCAGCAGAGTGAAAGGCCACCTTCCGGAAGGGAGAAGGGATCGTCTGTCTGATGAGCGTTAACATCCAAAATGACATCAAGAACTCATACAACGCGACGGCGAAACAACAAACAATACAATTTAAAAATGGATAGAAGATCTGAGCAGACATCATTCTAAAGATGTACAGATGGCCAACCGGTACATGCAAAGATGCAAACCTTCGCCAACCATCAGGGAAATGCAATCAAAACCTCACTGAGATACCACCTGCTAGAACGACTATCATCAAAACAAAACAAAACAAAACAAAACAAAACAAAAAGGAAAGACAAGAGGTAACAAGTGTCGGCAGGTCGGGGAGCCCTCACCCCTGCCGGTGGCATGTAAACTGGCACAGCCACGATGGAAAACAGCACGGAGCGTCTACAAAAAATTAAAAGCAGAACTATCTTAGAACCTAGCAATTTCACTTCTGGCTGTTTATCTGAAGAAAATAAAGACAATAACTCAAGAAGATGTAAGTACCACTATGTCCAAACGGCATTGCTCACAAAAGCCAAGATATGGAAACACAGGTGCCGATGGATAGATGGAGTGAATGTCGCACACGCACGGGAATATTACCCAGCCACGAAAGAGAAGGGCTTCTTGCCATCTGTGACAATATGGGCAGCTTTTAAGGGCATTATGGTAAGTGAAGTACATCAAACAGGGAAGACAAATGCCGTATCATCTCACTTACATGAGGAATCTTAAAAAAAAAAAAAAGACAAGAGAACGAGACAAGACCACGAACTCACAGACACAGAGCAGATGGGTGGTTATCAGAGCGGGTGGGACCGGGCAGAATGAGCCACAGGGACAAAAGGAACAAACTTCAGCTATAAAACGAATGTCCTGGGCATGTAATACACAGCATGGTGCCGACACTTAAAAACACAGTGCCGCATACTTGAAGGTAGCTAAGGGAGTAGTTCTTAAAAGTTCTCATCACAGGGAAAAAATGATAACTGTGTGTGGTGACAAATGTCAAATACATTTATCGTGATTATTCCACAATATACACAAATATCGAATCATTATGTTGTACATCTGAAGCTCAAACAGATTATATGTCAATTACATCTCAAAAAATTTTAAAGTGTATAAAAAAACTATAACAGACAAAATTTGGAAGCAGTTTAAATGTTCAGCTAAAATGAATTATTTTTGAAATGCCAGGGCATCCTGGAACGAACAGTTGCAGTACCCCGACAGCCCTGTGGAGGGCAGAGCCTGAGCTGGCGCTGGGACAAGCCACCCTGGGGGGCCAGCGGGAAGTCTCCGCAGCTCCGCCCATGGTGGCTCCGCCCCCCCACCTGGAGCCCGTGACCGACCCCTCACACCTGGTCTCCTCTTCTATTTTAAACACTTTAACGAATTCCCACCTCGAAAGTGTCTGTCACTTCGGGACGTGGGGACGACGTCCAGGGTTCGTCAGATCAGAGGCCAGCGGCGCGGCCAGCACCCCGGGACCAGTGGCTCTTGCGCAGCTGCGGTGCAGGCCCTGGGCCGGTCCCCTGCCTCCTGGGGCTGCGCCCCGGGGTCGTGGGGTCCCCGGGAGAGGGCTGAGGGCGACGCGGGGACTCGGCCAGTGCTGCGCGTCTCCTCCTGAGTGAGCAGCCTCAAGGGTTCGCTCAGGCCCCAGAGGTGGCTGAATCCGGTGACCTCCCCACTCCTCCGTCCAGGACACGGGCCCCGTGTCACCGAGGCGCGTGCGCACTGGCGGGTGGGGCCCCCGGCGGAGGCGGCCAGCAGGGCCCAGGCCGGCCGGGGGGAGGGGGATTGCGGGTGCTGCCCACCGAACCCCGAGCCAAGGGAGGCGGCCCCCCGCGGCTTATGGACGGGTTCTCAGAGCGGCAGACCGGCTTTCTAGGGAACCCCGTTTCTCTCCCGGTCCTTGGCCCGGCAGGTCCCTGGTTCCTGCGCGCTCAGGCTCCGTCCTAGCCCCCGGCGCTGCCCGTAGAGCGGCACCGCCACGTCCGCAAAACTCCCGCGGCCACGTCCCCAAAACTCCCGCGGCCACGTCCCCAAAACTCCCGCGGCCACGTCCCCAAAAAACTCCCGCGGCCACGTCCGCAAAACTCCCGTGGCCACGTCTCCGAAGCGGCCGCGTCCCCGGAGCGCTCAGCCCGGGGCGTCGCTGCAGCTGCTCTGAGCCGCCTGCTGCTGTCCTCGTGACTGACGTTTAAACCCCACGGAAACGTGCCGCCTTCAGCTCCTCCGCGTGGACGGTGACACACGGCCCACCTGCTCGAGCAGACGACTTCCGAACGCTGGGGGGAGGAGAACTGAAATTGCCAGAAAGAGAGTGGCGGTGTCTGCTCACCCGCGCCGGCGGGGGAGGGGATCTGTCACAAGCCTGCAAGGACTGGCCCTTTTCTGGGTTCCTGGAACCCTTTTCAGCCGCGCCCGGGGTGAGGCTATTTCACGCACGCTCTCCACGACCTGTGCTCCCGAGAGCTGCCTTCCCGGCCGGGCGTGTTCCGTTTCCGTGTTCCGTTTCCGTGTTCCGTTTCCGTGTTCCGTTTCCGTGTTCCGTTTCCGTGTTCCGTTTCCATGTTCACACTTTGCTGTGAGCATCGCGGGTTTGCAGCTGGCGTGTGGAGGTCGCCGCATTGTCAGTTCCCTGTTTCGAGCCCTCACGGACTTTCTCACTTTTTGCCGGGGTCCTCAGGGAGAGCAGTTTCCAGGGCTTGTGAGGGGTCCCAGAGGCGTCACATGTCATGTCGCTTTCTACGCGTAAAAGCCCGAAGGCAGATTTACTCACTCTTTAAAGCTGTGCGAAGGAGACTTCGTGACGGTTAAGAAACTGGCCAAGGTCACGGCTTATCAACGTTGAAATGGGAGCGCAGGCCCACGCCGGCCGTGCTGGCCGCTTGCGCCCATTCCACAACAGTAACAGTAATAGTAACAGAAGCGACAACTATAAAAATACTGACATACTCTATTTTTTAAGCACCGCACATAACCTAGCAACCTACGAGGTAGACAGCATCTTTCTCTCGCTTATTTAAGGATGAGGTGACTGGAACACGAGGTTAGATCCCTGCCCAAGGCCGGGGGAAAGGGCTGGGGACCCTACTCTTGTTCTGAGGGCTCCTAAGTGGGCACTTGGATAATCGACTTGAGGGAGCAGCATTCACCCCAAAGTAGAATCAGTCCCACACTCAACACTGCATTTCCAGAGAACCAGTGAAACTACACCTCCCAGCATCCCGCAGCCACCTGCCCCACTTTCAAAGACGTAAGAAGAGGACCTGTTCCATTAGAGCTAAGATCCATAACAAGATTTCCCAGTGGAGCCCTAAAAAGTTCCTCTGGGGGTACCCTTTGATCAATGGCATTTCTTTAAAAAAAGAAAAAGAACAGCTTTCCCTTTTGCAGTGTTGGGATACCCTCTGAAACCTGAGGGTCCTCTGAAGGACTTGGCATTTGGCTTTCATAGGCCAAGCGGGCGCTTTTTTTTTTTTTTTTCCTGTTTTTGTCTGTTTTTTACCCCAGATGCTGGTGAACTGCCTTCCCCTTTTCCGAGTAACGGGAAAGTATCGTAGGGAAGAAGCGCAATTTCCTTCTGTTCAATTTTTTCCTGCTGTGCAGCTACTTGGTACCAATGAGAAAACTGTTGCTGCCCTATTTCTTCCTTTGTTTCTAAATTAATGTAGGATGGAGGCAGCTTCTGTGTTATGACCAACACTTTGGATTAATAGGGATTTGTTAATTTCAGCTCAATCAATAACATCTTTAATAAGCGAAGATTGCCCATAAAGAACTAATAAGTCATTGTGGTAAGCAATGATAGCTTACGCTGAACGCGATGCCACAAACGTATAGAAAATATTCTGAGGATTTATTGTAAACATCTAGGAATAAACTGGCACCCACCTTGGAGCTGAGTTATGTTTGCTGACTCCAATCGATATGATAATGAGAGAGACTCTCAAGGCCCAGGCACAGGCGCTTACGCCGGAGACTAGAGAGTAAATTTAACTGTCACTTCCCTGATATTCAGACTTGCCCCATCTGTGTAGCCTTCACATGGATTTTCAATTCAATTTCAACCTCAAATGGGAGCTCCCACAAACCCAAACACCTTGCTGAAGGAGCAGAAAATGAATTATGTGGATAACAATATCTCATCAAGCTCAAAACTCAGCTGTGAATGTCCCAGGCAGTGAAACTGTGTAAATAAAAATTGCTAAGTCACAGTGAAATGGATGACTTGTGTCTCATGCTTAAAACCAGGATGACTAGTTAAAAAGAGAAAGAGAGAAAACCATTTTTTACACTTGGCACATTTCATTGTTATTTTCAAGTTCAAGTGAATGTTGGAGCAAAAAGCTATCTTCTTAGGCTTAAACACTTCAGATTAACAATAAGTCCTGTGACTCTGCACACGAATGCAGTAAGATTTTCCCACTCAAAGATTTTTAAGGAAAAATGTGTGATTGCTGGTGTGTGTGTGTGTGTGTGTGTGTGTAATGAGCATGTAATTTTTAGCTGTAGGGAAGGAAAAGGTTTCCTCAACCCTCTTAGGGTTGGTCCCTGGCTGGGCCTGAAAATTAAACTGACAGAGACAGAAAAACACAGAAGTTTGTTGAATTTTTACAAATACACAGGAGGCTGCACCACACAATGAGGACCCAAAGAACGCGCCAGACCAGGAAGGTTTTATGCCTTTTAAATGAGAACTGAGCGGAGGAAGGGGTTTGGGGGGTAGCAGCTGCCAGGAGGTAAGGAGTTGGGGTGAGTTTAACAAGGTTGTGGGCCAAGTGACGCTCTGTACCAGCTGTCCCACATTTTACCCCCCCAAACTCGGATGCCATTGAAGGAATTTGAAAAAGGGCCCAAACCAGAAC
>NW_011889415.1:13039-14563 GCF_000151845.1 Pteropus vampyrus | reverse complement strand
TTGCAGGGTGTTTTTCTGCCGTCATAAATCCCGTTTATTAAGAACCCTTTAGGCGACAATAGGGTGGATAATTACATTTGTCCAGAGTCACATTTATTTGCAGAGGGTACATTTTAAAGTCCTTGCACAATTCGACGTGCACATGACCCCAGGGGCGCTGATGAACGCTGGCTGGGTCTGTGCCTCCCACCTGGAACATGCTCCCAGGGGACGGCCTGGGCACAGCGACAAGGCGCGCGGCTGGAGGCTCTGCACGCCGAGGACATGAAGGGCTCAGACCCACTTTGCTCTGCTTCTTAGAATACGGTCAGACTGAGTATTTTCATCCTGTGTGCTTTTAAATTTCATATCCGAATTAGAACAAGTAAACCCACACTGCATTTTCTGGTGTCGTCCAGGTTCGTGGAGAGAAGTAAGTGTGAATAACACTGGATTTAGTTCTCGGTTGTGTCATCCACTACTGAGGACACAGCGGGCGGGGGGCGGGGTGAGAACAGAACGTTCTAGCACAGACCCTGCAGTGGAGCTGGCCCGAGTGGACGCTCGCCGAGAACATGAATGAATGAATGAACGAACTCTTCCTATCCCACTGGACTCTTGCTTTGACAGGTGATCTCCCTGGTCGCAGAATAAATTTTTGCATCGCGATCCTTTGAGCTCGATAACCTTTGCCATCCCTCTCCTTGGCGTTTTTAATGCTTCACTGAGAACGTGTCACTTGGAGTCTCAGGATCACTGCTTCTAAGTGGGGTGAGTGTGAGCTGACGGACCTGGCTCCCCCGACGACGACGGGGTGGGACAGCAGTCCCAGGGCCAGCGGGCGGCTGCTCGGCGGTGCCCGCCCAGGCCACAGAGGGCCACGGCCACGAGGACACAGGGCAGGAGCCAGGCCAGCGCGTGGACCGACTTCGCTGACGTCACGCCCTCCACGTGAGGACACGGCCGCTCGGAGAGGGGCCCCGGCTGCCGTGAGTCCGCGGAGAGCGCACGGGGACACCCCAGCTGCGTCTGCGCCCTGCCCCGCCGCCTCGCAGGACAGGGTCGCGAAGCGATGACCGCGATGGGAAGCGTCCGACATCTGAGTCCTGGTTACTGCTCTGGATGATGAAAACGGGCAAAGCCAGGACAGCTCTCGTCGGGTCTCAAAGGCTGCCGTGCGGTGAAGACCCGTCTCGCTCTCTGCAGAACACCCGGGTTTCGACGCTAAGTTGGGGAGTGGAAGTTCGGGGCGAGCAAGTCAGTCTCAACACGGGAGGAGCCTCGGAGCGTCCACCGTGGGCCGGCTGCAGGCTGCCCGGTAGGGAGTGCGGCTTCGGTCGGAGACACGAGGTCGCTGGCAGCGATGCCAGAGGGGCTCATACGGCAGAGCTGCTCCAGTGGCCTACGAGTCCCCGTGGAACTGACGGATTCACGACGCTGTGACTCAGCAGAAGCTCAGGTGGGGGAAGGAGCGGGAGGAAGGCTGACCGGCCCGCGGGTCAGGGCGCCGTGTTCGCACCTGCTCAGGCCCCCGCGCCTCGGGCC
>NW_011889415.1:10499-11499 GCF_000151845.1 Pteropus vampyrus | reverse complement strand
TGCGGGAGAGGGTGCACTCGGCAGGCGGGGCCACGTCGCTGGAGCTCGAGCAGAAGGAACGAGGACGCTTCTGTCCCACATCCACCCCGAAGACGCGACTACCCTGTGTCGGGGCCGGAGGCCTCGCGACCCAAAGCGTTGCAAACCGTTCGGGCCCCCGAAGCCGGGAGACGCTGCGAGGCGGGTGTGGCAGTCATCGGGGCTGTCACCAGACCCAGGGGGGCCGGCCTCCTCCCCCCGTCAGCAAAGCGGCACCAGCAGGATCCGCGACTTTCAATGCGTCCCCTTGTCACGCAGGGCGCCCTCCAGCGACCAGACGGGGCCACCCCAGCGTGGACGGAGCGGTTCCCCGCCTCGCTTCCAGACGGCCAGCGGGTGGCCCCAGAAAGTCCCGCTCACGTTTGCTGCACGAATGCAGTCGCCTGCAGCCCCGCCCACCGCGTCGGCGCCGGGACAGTACCCTGCGGCTCACGAGGACACCAAATGGCAGAAGCGGGGTCATGGACGCTCCCGCCCGCGGCACGGCAGTCGCCGAGAGCTCTCCACGCGTCCGCCTGCCCGAGCTGCCTCGGCACCCACGCTTCAAATACCAGTCTCGTTTCAACCCCGTGGGCAGCGCCGTGGGCAGCACGAGCACCCAGATGGCGCCTGCCCCCACCCGGAGACCCACCGCGGCCGCCACGGAGGTTACCGCATCGCAGACCTTAACGAGACCCAGACACAAAAGCAGCACTGATATCAAATTTCTAACGTTTTGATGGCGCTTGTCTTAATTTGAAAGAACCACAGCTGACACTCGGTCAGAGAAACCCAGAAAGACTGAGCCTCTCCCCAGAAATGCTACCGAGTCTTCCTCTGAAAATGCTGTCTGCAGTTCGGGGGTGCTTTTTTAACTGAAGAGCTTCCTCTCTCGTTTCTCAAATCACCACCTTGTAAGGGACGTAAAGAATCTTAACTCTGCTCGATATTTCAGGGCATAATTATTACAAACGTTTTACAC